>NC_081408.1:591284376-591459376 GCF_030272615.1 Cryptomeria japonica | reverse complement strand
TTCCACAATTCAGTTTAGATCATGAGATTCATAAATATTTCACATGAAGGTTTTTGGGTTTCAATGTTTGTAGAAGGAAAACTATGTTTTCACATATACAACTTATTGAGAACCTGATAAACACAACATATAACCTAAACCTAATATGAAATTATTTTTTTGTAAAGCATAAATGAGACATAAAGTAAAGTATTTAAATAATAAATCACAATATTCATATCAGATGATTCATTTGACAATGATAAAATAAGATATACCAAAAAGGAAGATTGCTTCTTTTATTAAATGCTGAAAAATATTGCTTCTACAATGCTTCAAACTGAAAATAATTTGAGCTACAATGCTTTACTGTTGTATGTGTAAGAAGAAAAGAAAGAACTAACTTAGAATAGACTTATAGGATCTAAGTCTTGAGAAGAAATGAGATGAAATGTTATGCCTTTGAAGAATTGGAAGTGAGCTGATGATGGGAATGGGCTTGGGATAGACTAGCCTAGTCTATGCTCTTTGATCCTCTCCTTGGATCACCAGGTGTTCCAACCACACCCTAGGGTCTCTAGGACTTCCTTTTCTTGTGGAATCCCCTGACCTTGCCCAATCCACCCACCAACAACATGTGATTCTTCTCCTAGGCTCTCACCTACTCACAAGCTTCAAAAACCCTTACATAGGCTAATAAGGGTTTAACTCTTCCTACACCTTCTTAGGTCCTAGCAAGGATAGGACAGGTCTTTGACATGTTTCTCCATCCACTCATGTGCCCCCAAGAGGTTTTGACATTCCTTCTTGTTACTGATTTCACAATTTTGCTTTTTTCCTACAAAATAGGGCTACAAGGAATGAGCCCCTATTAGGCCTCCATTCTGGACTTTTAGGGCTTCCTCTTGCAAAAAATGCCAAAACTTGTGAAACTCCCCAAAGGGACTACTATTCATTTGCCCAAGGATCAAGGATTTTTCTGGTTTTGGGACCCCAAGTGTCCGTACACTGCCCTAGGTGGATTTAAGGGTTTTTAGGCCTACCAAGGTCACAATGATGGTTTGCTATCTTCACCACCTTGTCTGGATTAGTGGAAGCTCCTCCTTCTCACCAATGATTCTCCACACATCCCTCTACAACTCCTCCATAGGGTGCCTCCTTCCTTGTCCTTCCTTGCTCTCACGGACCTCTGCAACCTTAACCCTTCCTAGCTGGGCATAGTCCAATCTCGCCTAGGAGTGGGTCTTTGAAAGGATTTCCTGCATCTTAAAGGCCCCTTCTTCCTTTGAGATACTCTATAGGGTTTTCACTCCTATTCCCCATGGTTTTATGGTGTTTCCACAATGGGGATAGGAGTTGTCAGCCCATTTACACAAAACAGTCCAAAACTGGACAGTAAGGAAGAAATTTACAAAATATTTACAAACACACCAAAACTTGCAAAACAAACTTAATCTAAATGCTCAAAATTAATGTGTCAACACTCAACAAGACTCCCAATATGGTTTAAGTTCTAGAAGAATCCATTAACAATCCTTCATTGCTCCGTTTGTGCCGACTAGCAACAAAACACAATCATAGTCAAGGAGTTTTTCATTTTTCCATACACTCTGACATCCAACCTCCCATTTTAGGGTTTGCACCAGTTTATAATGTCTTTGCCTTAGTTTGTGTGCCAAGGTTAGGTTTCGCAATGCCAAGCTAAGGTTATGACCTATTTGGTGGAAAATTTGCATGACAACTTTGAAAAGTTGCATGACAACTTTGAAAAGTTGTCATGCAACTTTTTGCAACTTTTGAGCAACTTTTGCAATGTTGCTTTTCTTGACTTTTAGGCCTACACTAGGCTATCCTATGGACACAACCATGCTAAAAGGACCCCAAACTCACCAATAGGCACACATACCCTCAACTCCAAAAGAAAACTCAACCTAGACTTGTGAACCTAGGACCTAAACAAAACCAATGAGCTCTTGGCTCTTATTACATTTACATGGCTTCTTAAAGAAGCAAAATCCCAACAAAATCAAATGGTGGAAGACCCTAGAAGGGTGCTCCTACACCAGTTGATTTTCTTTATTCTTTATTTTCTTTATCTTCAAAATATGCATGAAAAGTTCCTTGAGGTCAAATTTTCCTTAAAAGCATGCAAAACTACTTCATATTGATTGCTTGTGGGCCCAAAATGTGTCTTGACTCATAGTGCGTGCATGTACAATCTCAAACTGGTCTGGAATGCTAACTTATTGTAAACCCCCTTTTCTAGGATGCAAAGTAAACTCCAACTAGCACTTTATGCATTATTATGGATCTTTAACTAATTGAGGAATTATTCGATGTTTTTTAAAAGCTTCTTGGGTTAGATTTGAAAAAAAAACATGCAAAAGAGGTCTTAAAACTGGTGCTAAAATAAGTTGAATTGGTTCAAAAACTATCTTGACTTGTGGACAACCCATATAGGAGTGCTAACCAAACATAAACTATTGTCTTCACCCTAAAATCACTCCATTTGGGCCTCAAATTATAGCATGAATGAAATAACTTCATCTTTTGGCATTCTTGTCATTGCATGTATTCAACTATTATAGACATTCTTCATGAATGTTATTATCCTTTGTTGATGTGTATTGTCCTTTTGTGATTAGGACTTATGAATTTTAACTCCCCGTGTGTTGCAGATGAGACGATGTGGATTAATGGGTTTTGAGATACTTATCTCTAGTTGATTTAGAAGAATTTTTAGAGATTCGCATGAACAATTGATTGAGTTTTGTGATCCGGTATCCCAACCACATGCCGCTTGTTTTTTTAATTATTCAATGTTGACAGGTTTTGGTATATTAGTGTGTACTGCTTTGAAATTGTAATATCTTTGTGTGGGATATATTTTGGATGTTGATGTGTGTCCTCAGTTCAATTGGTTCATCATTTGGAAATCCACAACCAAATCTTTTAGGTTGACAGTCAATTATGTTGGTGTTCTTGAGATCTGGTAGAGAGATGATGATGATTCTAGTAATCTGAGTTGTTGTGGCTATTGTGGTGCAATTCACATTCCTTGTGAATGTTTCTAGATTATTTTCTATGTGTATTGAAAGTTCGCATTTATTATTGTGTGCATTATTGAAGATTTTCCTTGTCCGATGATGTTCTTCGTGTTATGTGACATTCATGATGTGGTTGGGTGTTGCAGATGATTGAGGCATAATTCTTGGAGGTGTTTCATATTTGTGGTGGTTGTTTAGGTCCAGACTATTTCTTAGCCGACATTGTTTTGGTCTACATGCATTGTTATAGCGTATAATTATATTTTTGTAATATGTAGCGTGTGTTGAGCCGACCTCTATTCCATGGGTTGATGACTTGTATAAATGAATGTAATAATCATTGAGAGGTATCATGCTATGTGTGAATATTTTATCAAGCATTCGGTAGCAGGAAAGTTGTGCGAAGTTATGCAAATAAGTGTGTTACAGAGAAGATTTGATAGTGATCTTAATCAGAACTATACTCAGGCATGTGGAGATGCTATTTCATTAGTTCATGATTCTCTAGATGTAATTCAAATGCTTTTGTAAGTCAATGAGACTCCCTGTAAGGAAGTGAGCCTTCCCTAAGGGTTGTATCCCTTCTAGGTTTCTTGTTTGAGCAGTGAGCTCTAGGCAGTGTTCCTGAATGCATGTGCATTCCCCATTGTAATATTTCACTTACTCCTAACAGGGTATTATCACATTGTAGGTAAGTTCCCAACGTTTTTTTCCCCTTAACTGGGTTTTCCATGTCAAAAATATTGGTGTTACATGTGTTATTGATGTGGTGTTGTTTCATGTTTTAAACGGTTAGTTATCAAATTTGATTTGTGGTTTAAGTTGCAATAAGTTTTTGAGCAAACTGATTCACCCACTCTCTCAGTTTGTTGCATTGTTGCCAACAACTGTTATCAGAGCTAGATCCTCTAGAAGAAGTTTGACCACTTGAGGAGATTCGGGATGACAACCTTTGCTTTCAAGAAGGATAGTCTGAGATTTGATGGAACAAACTACACTCTTTGGAAAAGCCCGATGCAATGTCATTTAAGATGCATTGGAGAAGAGTACTAGAAGATTACTAAGAATGTATATATAATATTCGTCATAATGGTCCTCCTACTCCGAATGAGATAAAGGAAGCATAATTCAATATTAGAGCTAAGGAAGCATTACTAAGTGCCTTGACAAATACTGAAATGACTAATGTGATGGACTTAGAGACTACTCATGAAATCAGGATAAAATTGGAGACCTTGCATGAAGGTGATAGTCATGTGAAGATTGCTAAGTTGCGGAGCTTGAAGGGAAAATATGAAAACTTGAAGATGGGTGAAGATGAGAACATTACTTTATTTATGTAAAAAGTGAATGAGTTTGTGTGTGGAATTAGATGTGTTAGTCGAGTATTAGAAGAATCTGAAATTGTTGCTAAAGTATTGAGATCCTTGCCTCCTAATTACAAACATAAAGTTGTTTCTATTTATGAGATCCGAACTGTGACAAGAGACATAATGATTGGTAAACTTGCTGCTTTTGAGCTAAGTGAGTTTGGAGACTCTTCCAAAGACTGAATCTGCATTCAAAGCCACTGTTTCCAGGAAGAAGAGATATGATCCGGGAGGAATTTCTACAAGAGTATCCATATATGAGAAATAAATGAAAGAGAAGGAAGATGAAGAAAGAGAGGTTGAGGATCTTGAAGCACTTATTGCCAGAAGACTGCCTAAAGGTGCCAATAAGTATGAAGGGAAGTTACCTCTTAAATGTTTTTCATGTAGTAAGATAGGACATTTTTCATCAAGGTGTCTGGAAAGAGATCGAAATCCTAAGAAGCCATTTAAGCCATATAAGCCTAAATATTAGAAGAATTGTTATTATGTTGTTGATGAAGGTGTGACAAATGATGAGTCGGATAAGGGAAATTCAGGAGATAAATTTGGGTTCATTGCTATCAAGGAAGATGATCTTGTAACTACAGATTCTAGAAGCTACATTAATGAGGAGAAAGATTTGGCTGCTAAAGTTGAGGAGAAAGATGAATGGGTAATTGACAGTGGTTTCTCTCATCATATGATAGGTGATAAGAGTACATTTGTAAATTTGGAAAAGTATGATGGTGGTATAGTAAGATTTGGTGATAACAAAGCTTGTGTAATCTGCTGTAGAGGTTCTATTTCTCTTGATGGTAAGAACAATATTGATGATGTGTTGTATGTTAAAGGTTTAAAGTATAATCTTTTGAGTGTTGGTTAGATGGTTGATAAGGGATATAACTTGCAATTGAAGAATGGAAAATGTGAGATCTTGAGTAGCTCCAGAACTAAGATTGCATTAGGTACAAATACTAAAGGTAATATCTTTCACTTGAATGTTGGTGGTAAAAGTTGTTTGATTGCTCAAATTGATGAAAGTTGGTTATGGCATAGAAGAATGTGTCATGTAAATTTTGATTGTATGGTTAAGATAAGTTCTACTCAAGTAGTGAGAGATCTACCAAAGCTAATAAAGCCTTCTTATTTGGTATGTAAGGAATATAAATTAGGGAAGCATACAAGAGTTAAGTATAAGAGAAAACCATATGATTTTAATAATTTGTTGGATGGTGTACATATTGATCTATGTGATCCTTCTAGAGCGAGAAGATTGCAGGGTGATAGGCATTTCATGTCACTGATTGATGATTATTCAAGAATGATGTGGGTTACCTTCTTAAGGGAGAAATATGAAGCGTTTGAGAAGTTCAAGATTTTCAAAGATATGGTTGAAACTAAAAGTGGATTAAAATTGAAGTGTCTGAGATCTAACAGAGGTGTAGAATTTGCTTCCGGTGAGTTTATTGCATATTGTGAAGAGCATGGAGTTAAGAGATAGTTATCTACTCCTAGGACACCACAACAGAATGGTGTTGTAGAGAGAAAGAATAGAATAGTTCAAGAAGCTTCTAGAAACATGATGATTGAAGGAAATGTTCCACATGTGTATTGGAGAGAATTTTTTAGTAATGTAGTATACACTCTTAACTAGGTAAATGTCAAAGGTGATATTGGTAAGACTCCTTATGAGTTATGGTTTGGCCATGCCCCTACTATTAGATATTTCCTAATTTTTGGAAGTAGATGCTATATCAAAAGAGATGAATATATTGGAAAGTTTGATGCTAGATGTAATGAAGGATTTTTTCTTGGTTATTCTACTAGAAGTAAGGCCTACCAGTGTTATAATAAAAGATTGAGAAAGATAGTTGAAATTACTAATGTGAAGATTGATGAAGGTAATTTAAGACAAATCAGATCTTGTGGATGTGATTATGATGATAAGAATGCCAATTCAAATAAAGGAAAACAAGTGCAGACCCAAAGTCAAGTTCAAATTGATCCGGAAAAGTCAGAGAATGAAGAGAAAGGTGCAAATGCTTGTGCAGAATAAAGAGTTCAAGAGCCTGAAATTCAAGAAAATCCTAAAACTCCTAGGTATGTGAGGTTGAATAATTCAGAAAATCAGATTATTGGTGATAAGAATAAAGGTGTGATGACTAGGAGAAGACTTGTTGAAGAAATTTGTTTGATTTCTAAAATTGAGCCTAAAGATGTTGATGAAGCATGTAAAGATGAAAATTGGATTAAAGCTATGGAAGAAGAATTGAATCAGATTGAGAAAAATGATACATGGATTCTTGTTCCTAGACCTAAGGATAAAAATGTAATTGAAACTACATTGGTATTTTGGAATAAGTTGAATGAACAAGGTGAAGTTGTTCGAAATAAAGCTAGACTTTTTTATAAGGGTTATTCATAGGTGGAAGAAATTGATTACGATGAGACATTCCTATGGTAGCTAGAATTGAAGTTTTTATATTATTTCTTGCCTATGCTACTCACAAAGATTTCAAGGTTTATCACATTGATGTCAAGTCAGACTTTCTTAATGGTGAGTTGGAAGAAGTCTACATTGAGAAACTAGATGAATTTCAACTGACAAATGAAAAGGACATGGTTTGCTGGTTGAAGAAAGTATTTTATGGATTGAAGCAAGCCCCTAGAGCCTAGTATGCCAAATTGGATAACTATTTGATGAAGCTTGGATTCAATAAAGGTACTTGTTGACAGTAATTTTTATTTCGAGATTGATCAAAATAACATTTTGATTGTTGAAGGGTTTTGTTGATGACATTATTTTTGGAGGAAATGATTTCCTATGTAAGAAATTTATTGAAGAGATGTAGAATGAATTTGAGATGTCTATGATTGGTGAAATGAAATTTTTTCGAGGATTGCAAATTTCTCTTGGATAAAGGTATTTTCATATCTCAATCCAAGTATGTGAAGGAATTGTTGAATAAATTTGGTTTTGAGGACTCTAAACTAGTCGGTACACCTATGGTGATTAGATTGAAGTTGATAAAGGATGATGATTGTTCGAAAGCTAATTAGACCAGATATAGATCTATGATTGGTGGATTGTTGTATTTGACTCAAACTAGACCTAATATAATGAATATTATGTGTCATGTTGCTAGATTTCAAGCTGACCCTAAGGAATCTCATGTTACTGCTCTAAAAAGGATATTCAAATATTTGAAAGGGACAGTTGATTTTGGTTTGTGGTATCCTAAGAATGATGAATTTACCTTGAGTTCCAACCGGTATCAAAAATTTTGTGATCTGGTACACCAACCGCATGCCGCTTGGTTTTTCAGTTATTCAGTGTTGACAAGTTTTGGTAAATCCGCGTGTATTGCTCCGGAATTGTAATATCTTTAGTTGTGGATGTGTGGGATGTATTCTGGATGTGTGTCCTTAGTTTTATTTGTTCATGATTTGAAAATCCACAGGTGAATATTTCAAGTTGACAGTTAGTTATGTTGGTGTTCTTGAGCTCTGGTAGAGAGATGATGATGATTCTAGTAATCGGAGTTGTTGTGGTTCAATTTACGTTGCTTGTGAATGTTTCTAGTTTTTTTTCTATGTGTATTAGTGGTCCGCATTAATTATTATGTGTGTTATTGAAGATTTTCCTTGTTCGGTGTTGTTCTTCGTGTTATGTGACATTCATGATGTGGTAGCATGTTGTGGATGATCAAGGCATAACTATTGGAGGTGTTTCATATTTGTGATGGTTGTTTAGGTCCAGACTATGTCTTAATTGACATTGTTTTGGTCCACATGCATTGTTATAGCGTGTGTAATTATACTTTTGTAATATGTAGCGTGTGTTGAGCCGACCTCTATTTTATGGGTTGATGACTTGTATAAATGCAAGTAATAATAATTGAGAGGTATCATGTTATGTGCGAATATTGTATCACATTCAGTAGCAGGGAAGTTGTGCGAAGTTATGCAAAGAAGTGTGTTGTAGAGAAGATTTGGCAGTAAGCTTAACCAGAACTGTACTCAGGAATGTAGAGATGTTATTTCATCATTTCACATTTCTCCAGATGTAATCTAAATGCTTTTGTAAGTCAGTGAGACTTCTTGTAAGGCAGTGAGCCTTCCCTAAGGGTTATAGCCCTTATAGGTTTCTTGTTTGAGCAATGAGCTCTAGGCAGTGTGCCTAAATGCATGTGCATTCCCCATTGTAATATTTCACTTACTCCTAACAGGGTATTATCTCATTGTGGGTAGGTTCCCACCATGTTTTTTCCCTTAATCGGGTTTTCCACGTCAAAAATCTTGGTGTTATGTGTGTTATTGATGTGGTGTTGTTTCATGTTTTAAACTGTTAATTATTGGATTTGATTTGTGGTTTAAGTTGTAGTAAGTTTTTGAGCAAACTAATTCACCCCCCCCCCTCTCTCAGTTTGTTGCATTGTTGCCAACAAATATGTATAAAACTCAAGATGCAATTTGAAGACAAGCCATCTACTATTTGCTTAAATGTTATCTTTGCTATGAAAATGTACTTTGTTATCTCTTGAAGATTTGATCTAGTGAAATATAAGTCACTATCCCTCATTATTTTCATGTAGCTATCTTCTCAGCCTCATATGTTGGTTAATCTCTTTTGTAGGGCTTAAGAATTGGGATAAAGTCATCAAAAGACTATATATTAATGGTTGTCATTGAGACTCACTGTGTATGCTTATGATTGTTGCACTATGGCATTGACTGTCCTATGCACTATGACCTTTTGTTTTGATGTTTTTATTCACTATTTATGACAGTAAGGATGATTGTAAACTCTTTGACAAAAATCACTCTATGGTTTTGACTTTAAGGCTTAACCTATCTTTTCCTCCTTGTGTTTGACCATGTGATGCTTCAATTATATATCTCCAGAATGACTACTTTAATCATTGTCATAAATTGTTGGTAGCTTATCTTATTGTAACTGCTCTTGAAACTATCTCTCATCCACCTTATGATTGTAATCTTCCTCAACCTTTATGCTTATGTGATCACTTCTAACTCTATAAGGACTGTAAAGTTGTCTTTCATTGTCTTTGTATCAGCAAACAAGATTGTACTCTCCTGAAGCTCATTGTTTATGTACACAATGGTTGTCTTAGGGCTTCTACTCTATGTCTAAGAAGCATAGGAATGCATTTACTACCACAAGGAGCTTTTTTGTTTTAAAAATGATTTCTTTATTCTCTCTGAAAATCCTTTAATGCCTATTGTTAATGGAACCGTACTCAGTGCCTCATTATTTGGCCTTTTGCCTCTACTATTTGCATTGATTGACCATAGAGGTTGCACTGTCTCTAAGGTTTTGTCTAAGGTATTCTATAACTGATTGCCAGGCTTTGAAAAGGTTGGGCTGCAGTCACTTTTTGTGTATTGAGCTCTTGAGATTACTATCCTATCAAACTTAGATTTCACTGTAAATGAAATATTGGCTACAACGCTGTAAATGGACTATTATTTATGAAAAAGGTCTTGGTTCTTTTGATCTTTCTTTGGTCTTGTATCATTTCTGAACATTGAGGTTTCTTTTGGACTCCTTTCATGCTCGCAGTTATGACTATCCTTGATGCCTTAAATCCTTTTGTGTTTTGATGATGTATGGACTGAAAAAAAAAACTCCTTTTTTGGACCCTTTTGAACTGGTGAAGAGTTCTCAAAATCCATGAACTGAGTTTGCACAAAATGTTTTGGGTTTTTTTTCTTTAAGATTTTCTAATTTCTGCGAAAACATTAGAAAAACCATAGTTCTTTGTTTTTGAGATATGATTGAATCAATGTGACTATATTTTGAGTGTTTTTCATCATATTATGACTTGATCATTGCAAACTTAGTGTTATTCTATGTATTTCATTGTTTTGACAGTGTCAAGACTCTTTTGAGCAATGGGCTATTATTTTTTCAAGGCATATGACCTACAACTCTAGTCTTTGTCCAATAAGTTCAAGATTACCCTAGTTATCATATCTTTAGATCCTAAAATCTTTGTCTTCCATATTCGGTAGGGTTTGCATCTTATTTGACCTATTGGGTTCTTTGGTGTTGATGGTGTTTTCTCATTGTAATAAAATACTTGAAGCTCTTTGTCACTGCTATTACATTGTCCATTTTTCTCTGTAATATATATCTTGAAATATTTTCTTATCACTATAAAGATGATTGGGTTCTTTGGTGTTGATGGTGTTTTCTCACTGTAAAAAAATACTTGAAGCTCTTTGTCACTGCTATTACATTGTCCATTTTTCTCTGCAATATATATCTTGAAATCTTTTCTTGTCACTATAAAGACTACCTACATTCCTAGGCATTTTTTTGTTGGCATTTGTGCAAAGTATGTTGTCATTGATGTCAATATGTTGGAGAGTAAACCGACAATATGTTGAAGAGTGAACCGATTAGGCAACTACCAGTTAAGTAACTGGAAAAGTGAACCAGTATAATGTTGTGAACCGGTATATGTGCAAAAGGAGAAGCGGTATGCTTGTCTAGGTGAACCGGCCTATGGAATGTTTTCTATTAAGGTTTAATATGGTAAGACTACCGGTTGGCAGTCTTAGCCTTGGGATTTCCAGTTAGAGTGTCTTGAGCTTATGTGACTCAACCGATGACATTATGCGACGAGTTAGCATTATGATAGAGATCAAATTGTGTTGCCACATCAGCCTCATGCGCGTGAAGGATCATGCATGAAGGGGATTGATCCTATCTACCTCGGGAATGTGCAAAGTCTCTAAAAATGGTGGAGAACCCGTGATGGGTTATCGCCTCCATGAAGCGGTGAAGAATGAATGATGGAGATTGTCTTGAGATCTGTTCAAGACCATTGTCTTCAAATGCAAAGTGTTCAATGGTCAGGATTGAACTGCCTAAAGTGCTCAACCTAAATGATTAGGGTTTAGGGTTTTTGGCTACCAACCTATCTGTTTCCTATAAGGTCAATGTTGTGTTTCATGCTGAGATTGTTGGCAAATGTTGTGTGTGTATCTAAGTGCAAAGATACATGATTCTTGCCAGACTAGATAAGAGGATTGATACCTGCATAGTGTGTGTGCAGAAGGAAGGAACTAAAGCGGATCTACATTGGCATTAAGTGCTATTACCAAATCATTGTAATACCTGTTGATCTTTAACTACTTCAACAGTTGGAAAATCCCTTAACTAGGTATCTTTAACCAACTTGCTGTAAATCCTTTAACAAGGTGACTCAAAGCCATTGAGTTCATAAAATCCTCTAACAAGGTAACCTCTAATAGGGTTTAACCCTTAACCGGGTATTCTAGCCATCCCTTATTCGGGTGATCCCTAACAGGATCGGTTCCTAACAGAACCTGTTGTAACAGTCTTTAACCAGACTAGACTCCTAACATAGTGGACTTCTAAAGAGTTCAAAAATAGCTTGTGGGTATTCATCCCCACCGTGGTTTTTCCCAGTTGGGTTTCCACGTGAAAAATATGTGTGTCATGTGTGATGCCTCTTTCATGTGATGTTTTGTTATTTCCTGTTTAGTGGCAAATCATGGTGATCTAGTAAATCATTGTATCTCTAATGATAGATTATCTGTTTATGCATAAGGACAAAGTGGAAATGAGGAAGTAGGTTGTATGGGAAGCTAAGAAGATTGACCGGTTCATGTCTTTCATAGTTGCATTGTATGTAACCAGTAGTAATCTGGTTTGAACCGGTGTTAGTGATTGCCAATAGTTCATTGTCTGCAGTGAAACCGGTTCAGGAAAGTTTTTGTACCTGTACTGATTCACCCCCCCTCTCAGTACCAATTTGGTACTCACTGTTCATCATTAGAGTTATCATTTTTATGCTCTAGAAATTTATTTGCTTTTGAAAAAGACAACTGCTCTATCTTTTTGTCTCTTTTGCACCTATTCATGGTTCCATCTTAGCATTGTGGCTATGATATTTTCTTCTAGACTGAATTCTATATTGGTGTTCAAAGCATGAGAAGAATCTTATGGCTAAGGAAAACCAAATTAGAACTAGTGATGCAAAGATCCTATTCAAACTTTATATTTTTTCCTCATCTTAAGAATAAACAAAGGAAAACTCCATGCATATCAACAATAACTCTATCCTTATGAAATACAAGAGGAGGATCAGTAAGATTAATCAGACCTATTTTGGCAAGAGAAAGGTATGCAGATCCTTTACATGAGATAACTTTAGTGTTCTTTTTAGAGTGCATGAACCTTTTCCCATTTCCTCTCCTGATATTTGAAGCTTGTCTCATGTTCAACCTATTTGAATCAATCTCTTTGACTGTTCCTCCTCCTATTTCTTTCTTTCTTCATGTAGATCATTGCATGGATCGAATCTATGCCTTTTGACTAAATATTGGCAGTGTATAGAGAGATTGAAGTCTCTTGCATGAGCATATTTACATAGAAAAATCCCACCAACACAATGAAGGAGAAAAAAATGAAACAAAACTCAAAGTAAACTTATTGAAACCCTAACATGGCATGTGAAAATCATGATCTCAAATTTCTCTTCCCTCCAAACATTAAAATTGACTTTCTTGGCTCCACACAACATGGAGGCTTTCATTACTTGAATTGTTTTTGTTTTTTCCTCTTTAACTCCCTTCAAATGTATGCATGGTATGGACGTGAAATCAACCATTGAATTCCATACAATGTGAAAAATGCAATTATTTTACCCTTTTATTCAATGGTTGATTTCATTTGTAAGGCATTAAATCATTTTTGACACTAGAAGAGGTAAAAACTGTTGGAATTTTTGTTGTTTATGTTGTGATTGTCATTGATGGACACACACTTGTATTGAGATCCCCTTTATATGTATGAGCTCATGCTCAACTAGTATTTGTTCCAACTGGTATGTGGTATACTAGTCTTTAGACTAGTGGTGATTTTGCAGAATGTGTTTCCCGGTCTGAAGCGGCATGTCAACCCCAAGCGGTTCATAGATCACAAGTGGTACGAGGGAGAAAAGTGGCACAACACATTCTTACCAGTCTTCATTGTTGTCAAACTGGCAACCGGTATTTTGTATGAACCGATAATACTCTGTGATGAGTTACCAACCAGCATTTTGTGATGAGTTACCAATCCACCGATTGTTTGACGGTGCCGACACATTGACGGTGCTTTTTGTGTCGTGTTACTGAGTATGTCTAGATTCATTGAACCTAGGAAATTGTAATGTAATCCTATTGGAACGACATGAAATCAAATTCCTTTAAAAGGACATCATGTCTAGGGTTTTAAGTTGTTGCAAATAAAGGGTTAATGTTGAGCTAGGGTTTAAGGTGGAAGTTGAGAATGATCTTATTTGAGAAGGTCAAGTTGTAACTGTGAGAGAGAGAGAAGACTGAAGTAATGCTGGAATGCATTAGCTATGAGCAATATTGGATCTAACCAAGCAATTTGTGTTATTAGATAGATCAAACACTTGTTGATTACTCACATCTTTGACAAGTTTGTAGCCCTTAACCGGGTAGGCCTCAAAGCCTTTGTAAAATCCTCTAACAAGGTGGTTCACACATGTGAATCTAAAATCCTCTAACAAGGTAGTCTTTAATCGGACTTATCTCCTAACAGAGATTGAGATTCCTAACAGGATTTATTCTGGTGAAGAACATTGTAAGACCTTAACTGGTCTGGTTTCTATTCTGCAGATAGTGACTTGTGAGTTCCATCTCACCGTGGTTTTTCCCAGTTGGGTTTCCACATCAAATATCTTGTGTTATGGTTGTATTGCTTTTGTGGGTGAATGCTTTATTCGCATTTTGGTTTGCATGTGTGGTAATTGGTTTGACTGTTAGACTACTTTTCTAGTTTATCTTTAGACTGTGTAAGTGTTTTAGTGCAGAAGTTTTTGGCATACTAATTCACCCCCCCCCCTCTTAGTATTCATCAATTGGTATCAGAGCCAACCTTTCTATAAGTTTAACCACTTGGAAAGAGATATGGGGGAATACACCTTGAGGGAACTTACTCAACAGCTCACTAAGTCTGAGCAAGCCTATGATGATCTTATGGTCAAATACAAGGAATCTCAAGCAAAAAGAAGAGAACATGTAGAGAGGCTGATAGAACTATCTGAAAGTAGTTCTGAAGATGAAGCTAACATGGAAGCCATGATTGCTGAAGTGAATAATTTGAATGACTCAAACTCCAATCTGAGAAAGGAGTTGGAAGGACTGACTATTTAGTTTAGTCAAGAGCTTGAGAACCAAAGAAAAGTTGAAGATCTGGTAAAGGACAAAGATCATGAGATCTCCAAGTTGAAACAAGAGATTAGTGCACTGATTGCTCGCCTTCATGAGAGCAGAATGGAAAAATAAGACATGCAAGGAGAACTAAACATTGCCATCTCTGAAAATGCAAGTCTAATGGAGACAAATACTGTTATTTCCAAAGAACTCTTTGAGTCAAAGGAAATACTTTCTAAGTTTGGCAAAATTACTGTCAAGCTAGAGCAAAAGCTTGAGTCATCTAGACCGGCAAAGAATACCAATGGTCTTGGTTTTTCTAGACATGAGGAAGGAGAATCCTCAAGAACAAATGCTGAAGCATCAAAGAAGCAACCGACACTCAAAGGAAAAGGTAAGAAAAAATTCAAACCTGTTTGCTTTAATTGTCTTAAAGAAGGACACACTGCCAATGTATGTGGGAGCAAGGCCTACAATAATTTTCCTTATTTTATCAACAATGTACCTAGATCAAATAAGTTCAATGGTCATTGTTATGCATGCAACAAGTTTGGGCATAGAGCATTTGAATGTAGGTCTGTAATGAATAACACTGGAAGATATCCTCAGAGGACCCAAGGAACTGGTCCTGAACCTTTTATGAACCGGAACCACAACCGGTTTAATGTCTTCAATCATCAGTCAAGAAGCGGTGGCCATCAAGCGACAACCGGATGGAGAGAAAGTTGTATGATTTGTCATGGTCATGGTCACACTGCTGCAACATGCAGAAGGAACAATGGAAACATGTACAATGGATCTTGGAGAGCACTTGGACTTGTTTGCTATCATTGCAAAAAACCAGGTCACATTGCAAGATTCTGCAGAAGTGGAAAAAGTATATCTGATGATATACCGGTCACTCAGGAAGGAGAAATAGATGTTGAAAAAGTTCAAAGGGACATGAAGAAAACATGGAGCAAGAAACCAATAATGTCAAAAGAGGAACCGATTTCTGCACCTAGTGTGGAAATATCGGAACCAGCAAACTAAGCCTTAAAGGCTTAGGGGGAGCAAACGGCGAAATGCTTTCGAACCCCCAGTTGACACTGGTAAAAGACCTTAACCAGTATGCAATACCTATCGCTTGGCAAAAGACCAGAAATGGTAAAAAGGGAAATTAGGGTTTACACCCTAATAGAGGAGCATTAATGATGGTAGGTGAGAAACATGTATAAATGCATTTTTCAAATCATTTCTCACTATCTGTTTTTGAGCGAAGAAAAGTTTTCAAGTGCAGAGCGAAGTAAAGGCGATTTGAGCTTAGATTTCAAGAAATTGGATAACCTTGAAAGAGATTCAAATCCAGTTTGCAAACGGTAGTGGAGAAATCAAAGTGGTGATTTGGCATTCGACGAAGAGTGGAGTGAAGCAGAATCAGGAAGCCCTAAATTCGTGTTTGAAAGGTATTTTTCATGTTCTTGAAATACTCTTCAATGGCTTCTGCATCACATACAAGTTTGAGTACATCCATAGAGTCAGAAAGTTTTATTCAGAGGAAGTCCAAATATAATGCTTTATCACAAGTTCCAGCTGGAGTCATAGTCGAAGAAGGAATTTCTGATTATATTGACTGCAATATAGAAGACCTAGGGTCTTTAGCTATTCATACTCAGTTAGGTCTATTTTGTGGCAAGGACAAAAAGATCAAACCGTAATTTAGTGTAATAGAGAAGAAGAAATTCCACAACACAGTATATTTTCTAGAATACTTCACAGAGGATCACATCAAGATCATCTTGAGCAGAGTCCATGGTGACAAGATGTACCTAGAAAGGACGCATGATATCACGCCTCAGGCAATTTATGCAGTCACTGGTTTCTGCAACACAGGGGAAGTGCTAGCCCTGAGAAAAGTGAGCAAAATGGAAATGACCAAGCTCACCGGTTCAATAAGTGATTCACGAGGTATGACAGTCAATCCTATCAAGGATGATCTGGTGAAATATGCCTGCATGGTGATAGGATACATAACGTTTTTAGCTAGCAGGATTAATTATGTATCTGCTTACGGAATGATAAAAGAGGATGCATCTTTTGACTTATGCACCGGCATGCAGAGGCAACTCCTGCTAAATCTTAAGGCAATCAAGCAGGACATCTCACTGAGGTTTAAGTTTGGACAACTGCTAGTAGGGTTGTTTTCTATTTCCAAGGCTACTTTCCTGGTGTAGGAGATGTCCAGTGGTCCCCAGACCAACCAGTAACCAAGTAGATAAAGGAAAGCGTGCAAGCCATTGGAATCGGCTACCCTGAGGTACTGAACAAATATTTTGATGAGTTCAAAAGAAAGATGAGTCAGAGGGTAAGAATCTCAGGTGACATAGTGAAGAAATACAAAGATGACATCTGTTTCACTATTCAGGTGGACAAATGCCTAATGGAGGTTGTTGAGCCTAGAATGGAGGAGGTAGAGCCAATGGGCTATGAAGTTATGTTTGACATGCTGGAAGGATATGCCTCAACCCTTATTGCCTCACCTCTTGATCCAAAGGCTAAGAGGACTGGAACCTACTTGGAGAGGATTGCACCAGTTGAAGAACCATCGGTGAAGAAGGGAAAAGAACCGACATCTAAGAAAGCTAAGGCAGTGCTTGCAGCATCGGCACCGGCTACCACTGCAACTCCAAGAGTGACCAAGCAGTCACCGGCAAAGAAGAAACCGGAGGTAACACCGGCAAAAGTATTCAAAAGAAAGAGGAAGACTAAGGCAAATGAACCAGACTCCGAAGAAACCGAGTCTGAGGAACAGCCAAAGAAGGCAAGACAGACAAAGAAGATGAAGAAGAATGAACCGGCAACATCCGCACCGGTAAATATAGACATCTCCTCATACAAACCTTTGACACATTGTCAAAGAAAAATAAAAAATATTAGGAGAAAGTTACTTCATGATTTAATACACTATTATGATGAATTTAATAGTGAGGAAAAAGATGAAGTACTACAGGAAATCATTCTTTATTTATGTAAAAATGATTGGTCATCATCAGAGATTAAATCTCAGACACCGGATTCATTATTTAAAGCATTAGATAATAAATGGCGCATTGCCATTGAAAAGGAACATGAGATTAGGGAGAAATTCTTTGCACAATACTTCCCCGAACTCTCAAATTCAACATTATTTGATGCCCTGGATCAAAATAAAGGTCTCTTCTTCACAAGGAGAAGAAGACTCTGGTTGTTGGTGGGGAGAGTTGATGATGTTGAAAAAGATACACATCAGCATATGGCTCATGCTATCAGCTCTCACAAAGCACGAATGGCCAACCTCCAAGCGGAAAAGGAACCGGTTATTTCCAAACCGGATGAGGTCTTTGATGAGGAAGGAAACCTGGTTGAAGAACCAATCGACACCATCGATGTTGATGCCCTTGATGTAGATGATGTCACTCAGGACATACCTTCTGAGGGAACTGAACAGGGGCAACAAGCCGATCAGGGTGGTGAACAAGCTGAGGATACACAGCAAGCGGCAAAGGAACGGGAAGAGAAAAAGAAGAAGGATGAAGATGAGAAACAAAAGAAAGAGGAAGAGAAGAGAAAAGAGGAAGAGGAGAAATGGAAAGATGAAGAAAAGAAGAAGCAAGAAGATGATAGGAAAAAGAAAGAAGAAGAGGATAAGGAAGAAAAGAGAAAGAAGGAAGAAGAGGAGAAGAAAAAGAAGGAAGAGGAAGAGAAGAAGAAGAAGGAAGCAGAAGAGAAGAAGAAGAAGGAAGAGGAAGAACAGAAGAAGAAGGAAGTGGAAGAGAAGAAGAAGAAGAAGGAAGAGGAAGAACAAAAGAAGAAGGAAGAGGAAGCATAGAAGAAGAAGAAGGAAGAAGAAGCAAAGTAGAAGGTAGAAGCAGAGCAGAAGCAGAAAGAAGAAGAAGACAAGAAGAAGATGGAAGAGGAAGAGAAGAAAAATAGAGAAGAGAAAGAGAAGGAAGAGAAGGAGAGGAAAAAGAAGGAAGAAGCAGACAAGACAATCAAAGCGATGAAGAGCACACAGATGGAGACTCCTAAGCCAAACTAGCTGCTATCTCGAGCCCCATTGATCTCCAATCTGCAAGCGAGTCTGAACTTATGTAGAGCATCAATGTTTCCTAAGAGCTCCTTGAAGGCATTCGCAGGAAAAGAGAACGAGATATTATTCAGGCGGCTGTAGACACACTTATCAGTTTAATCCCTGGTACTAATCTTCCTGACACTGAATCATCACTAGCACAACTCAAACTTCTATGTATTGTAGTGGATGATCAGGTGCAGAGTCTAGAAGAAGCAGCAGAGGCCAATGTAAAGAAAGAGCACCAAAAGGCTCTTAATGTTGCTCTAGTGAAGAAGTTGAATGAGCTTAGGATTGAACTACTGAAAGATCAAAAGGACATAAGGAATGCCTTGGATGAGGGAAACTTGCTACTCAGCAAAATCTGTTAACCTCATCTATTTTGTAATGATGTGCTAGCCAAGAAGCAACAGCTTCAAACGGACTTACAGTCCTACTTGGGCACATTCAAGACTCCTTATGATTCTTTTGTAGCATATGGGCAAACCGTTCACCAGTTCCAGATCCAGTCAGCCAAGATGGAGCAAGAGATCAGCACACGGTCTAGGGATTTGTAGGAGCTTCAACTGGTATTACTTCCACGACTACAAATTCTTCAGAAGTGTTATCTGAACCTGGATGCCCTAAAAGTCACATAGGAATTGAGCACAATAGATGCCATGGAGGAACAGGTATCCCAGATGTAGACAAAGAAGGAAGTGGCAACCTCCCTACTTGAGTCATGGTCCCTCTCCATGAAACAATTTTTGCAGGACTATAAATTGGTTTTTGACAAGTATTATTCATTATTGTCATAAACTCTTTTATATATATATGGAAACAAGGTTTTTCAGTGGTACTTTGTCATTGTTGGCAAAGGGGGAGAAGTATATCTGGTTTTTGGTTTTAAAATTTTGATCTTCTGTCATATGAGGGAGAAGTATATCAGGGCGAGAAGTATCTGTTTTGAAATTTTGATATATGTTGTGATATATGTTATATGCTTTGATGATTATGCTCTGTATGCAAAATTGCTATACACTGTGTTGATTAAGGGATAGTGTATATGCTTAGGGGGAGCAATTTTGTTAATGGCAAGCTTTTTGTTGTAAAACACTTAGATGTCAAAATTTTATTTTCCTAAGTGTTGCCATCAATGCCAAAGGGGGAGATTGTTGGCATTTTTGTTGTTTATGTTGTGATTGTCATTGATGGACACACACTTGTATTGAGATCCCCTTTATATGTATGAGCTCATGCTCAACCGGTATTTGTTCCAACCGGTATGTGGTATACTAGTCTTTAGACTAGTGGTGATTTTGCAGAATGTGTTTCCCGGTCTGAAGCGGCATGTTGACCCCAAGCGGTTCGTAGATCACAAGCGGTACGAGGGAGCAAAGCGGCACAACACATTCTTACTTGTTGTCAAACCGGCAACCGGTATTTTGTATGAACCAATAATACTCTATGATGAGTTACCAACCGGAATTTTGTGATGAGTTACCAATCCACCGATTGTTTGATGGTGCCGACACATTGACGGTGCTTTTTGTGTCGTGTTACTGAGTATGTCTAGATTCATTGAACCTAGGAAATTGTAATGTAATCCTATTGGACCGACATGAAATCAGATTCCTTTAAAAGGACATCATGTCTAGGGTTTTAAGTTGTTGCAAAAAAAGGGTTAATGTCGAGCTAGGGTTTAAGGTGGAAGTTGAGAACGATCTTATCTGAGAAGATCAAGTTGTAACTATGAGAGAGAGAGAGAGAAGACTGAAGTAATGCTGGAATGCATTAGCTGTGAGCAATACTGGATCTAACCAAGCAATTTGTGCTATTAGATAGATCAAACACTTGTTGATTACTCACATCTTTGACAAGTTTGTAGCCCTTAACCGGGTAGGCCTCAAAGCCTTTGTAAAATCCTCTAACAAGGTGGTTCACACATGTGAATCTAAAATCCTCTAACAAGGTAGTCTTTAATCAAACTTATCTCCTAACAGAGATTGAGATTCCTAACAGGATTTATTCTGGTGAAGAACATTGTAAGACCTTAACCGGTCTGGTTTCTATTCTGCAAATAGTGACTTGTGAGTTCCATCTCACCGTGGTTTTTCCCAGTTGGGTTTCCACGTTAAATATCTTGTGTTATGGTTGTATTGCTTTTGTGTGTGAATGCTTTATTTGCATTTTGGTTTGCATGTGTGGTAACCGGTTTGACTGTTAGACTGCTTTACCGATTTATCTTTAGACTGTGTAAGTGTTTTAGTGCAAAAGTTTTTGGCATACTAATTCACCCCCACCTATTAGTATTCATCAAAAACAAATACTTTTGTGACTTTGCCAAAAATATTTAATCTATCCTTATTGATCCAAAAGTGTATTTTTTTGGAAATTTTGACTAATACATATACATATACGTATATTTATGCACATAATGTATTATTTTCTTTTTATTAATGTTTTAGGATGCATAGTTTATGGTGGTTATTTTAAGGAGGTGAATTTATATTAGCAATTGTATTTTTTATGTTTGAATTTGTTTTGGGTGGGAAAACCTAACTCCACCCAATTTGAACTTTAGATTAGTGTTTTATGTTTTAATATCTCTTGAATTTTGATTAGTTGTTGTAAAGGGAAAAAATTGATTTAGCAATTTGCAACATAGAAGGGAGAAATCACCAATTCAATTTCACTTAAAAACCTTTACATTCAAAAGAGGGAAGGGAATCCACTAGATTTAGTCACAAATTAGATTAAGGACTGAATACTTAATGGATTGATTAATTATTGTGGGTTTTTTCCTCTCTTTTTTAAGTTTTAATGTTTATTTAGGTAAAGTGTTAAACAATGAAGGTAAAAGTAAGAAAACAGTGAGCTATGGAAGTGAGAATTTCGTGTGCACCTAGATCTCAGCAATATAAGTTGAGTCAGATCTAACCCTCAAAAACTCTCCTAAAAAGTCAAGACCATGATGCGGCACCCTGGTCCTCCGAACTTTCCGCACGCCAAAAAAGGTTGATTCGTCTTTGTGAATGAAGCTTATTTTGAAGAGTACAACTTTGTACCTGTTTCCTGCATATATAAAGAAAAGGAAATAGGTTGGGAATAGGGGTTGGTCTTAGGTCAAACCTCAATTTTGGAATTAACCATGAAATTGAAATAAAGACAATTGAAATGACTGAAAGGAAAGGATCTCATTTTGAGGGAGATGTTGAATTATGAGTGAAAATTGAATGATGATACCTCTTTGTGAATTTTTGCTTGTCTCCACATGGAATTAGGGTTTCATGAAATAGGATGTAAATCTCCACTTTAGTGCTTGAATCTTGACTTTATTGCTGCTCCAAGGCTTGAAGGAAGACTTAAAATGCCCAATTTCTCTTGAATGCTTGATTGCTTGATCTCATGTGTGTGCTCAATAATTCTTGACTCTTGTGGATGTTCAAATGAGAGGGGAAATCCCCTCTATATACTTGCTTGTTGAGAAAACTGATTAATTTTCCAACATGAGCTGACACGGAGAGGGAATTCCCTCTCATATTTGAAATGTGAAAATGGGTACAAAGGGGCCCAAAAATGAGGGTGTGGCGCCATGGTCCTATTGAGGACCAAGGCGCCATGCCCTAGTCCTGCCTTGTTTTGGGGCAAGGATCAAGTGCCAAATGAATGCAAAATGTCACAAAGTGATGTAATATGAAAGGGGCGTGAGCATAATCAGGTCCCAAGTAGGTCAAGGGGCACAAATGCTAAGGTAAGGACCCAATGCAATCAAAATTGCAAAGGGGTGCAATTTTAGGATGCTACAGTTGTGTGGGAGCTAAGGTTTATTAATTTTAATTAATCATTTGGGAGGTTGAGAGTTTGTTTTTCCTGTAAATTGGTTGAGAGGGAATTATTATTCTTTGTTTTGATTTTTGGGGGGGAGAGCATGGTGGATGGAGGATTTTTTATTGAACATTTTTGATAAATATTGATTACTCATGAATGGTGGTTTACTGGAAATTGAGAGTCTTTAATTGTGGTGTGAAAAGAGAGATATTTGTTGGTTTTTGTGGGAGATTTCTTGATATTGTTGAAGGAGGTATTGTTGGTTCTTAGATGTTGCATGTTGTGTCTTGGTGATGGTTGGATTGATCTAATTGAGCATGGATTTCATCCAGGCTTCTTCTCTCATCAAAACTCCTTCAGTTTGTGTTGTCTTTGTAGGACCCGAGGTAGGGTTTTGAGACCCAAATGTAGGAGAATGATTATGTTTTTGTTTTTTTTTTTCTGAAAAAAAAAAAATTGTTTTCAATGCTTTTTTTGTAATTTGAATTTATTTTAATTTCTAGGCAAGTATTGGGTAAGATGGCTTTGAATGCATTCTCATTCTTTGAGTTTTAGAGGTTGTTTTTTTTTTAAAAATCTTTGTGTTGTTTTCAGTGATCTTCAAGTATAGTTGTTTTGATTTCTTGTTGAGTTTGATTTTGTTGATATGTTTAAGAATTATGATACTCTTATTATGGTTATAATATTATTTATATTATGTTATTCCGATTTTTTATTTAAATAAAATCAATTTGTGATGATTTGGGTGAAACAGGTAGTGTAGTATTATCACGATTTTGTGGTTTTGGTAGAGATTTTGGAAATAAAATATATATCATTTTCTATTGTGTTAAGTAATGTTTCAGACCTTCTATTATTTTTGTTAAATATCATAAAATACATTTCCATGATTTTCTACAAGATTGCATTCAATTTGGTGTCCCTTTGTGCAAGACTAGTTGATCAGTTTTGTTGTTTTCAATTGCTTTAGCAAGATTAATTATGATTCCATTTTCAGATTTGAAATTAATCATTAATATATTTTTTATGGAATATTAGGATCTAAAATAAATCCTTAATACTTTTGGGGACATTTCAGTTTGAGTTCCGTACTTGTTGTTTGACTCTATTCCTTAGTTTGGTTGCCTCACGTGGGCTCTAGAGGCTGGGTATGAGGTCTATGCATTGTTTGTTAGTCAAATTTGGATCAGATTGTCTGAATTGGATTGATTTATGTGGTTCCTTTATTATCTTATGGTGTTATCTCTATGTATTCTTGTTTTGGTTTGAGCCCTATGTGCTCCTATGTTGAGATATTGATTATAATGTTATATGGATGCAATGATGTTTAGATCGCTATTATGAGACTTAATGGAATCATATTATATTATTCATTTGATAATGATTCATGTTTCATCTTATGCTTTGATTTGTGATTAAGTAGGCATAGTGTCATAAGGGAGAGTGGCTCTCCATGGGGATCAAAATCCTAAGTGATTGTTAGGACAACCCATTGGGAGAGTTGTTCTAATAGGTGATAACCTTAATCAATAAGCATAGGGGGTTTGGGTAGTATTACACATTAAACAAGATAATGGTGATTCCCCACTCATGGCCTGGAGTTCTTGTTAGGCTCGGGATGAGATTGGGAAGGCCTGGAATGGCAAGATTAATTGTCTTGTCTTCATGAAAGGTATGTTGGTTCCACATGAGCCTTGTATGGGGGCCAAGGGTCAAGAGAGACTACCAGGACAACCCAGGATGGGGGTCAGGTTCTATGGAGACCTACCAGGAAAAACCATACCAATCTATGTGATGACACTCTCCCCTCAAGTGCGCACTAATGTCATACTCTTGTGTTGTAATTTGTAAGTCCTTTGGAGTTGTCATGTGGAGTTGTCTTGTGGAGTTATATTTGTTATGTTGGTCATCATTATGTTCCCTATTTGTTGTTATTATCCCATGGTTGTAGGTAGTGACCTTATTTACCTTTATCCCTTGCTTGTGTGAATTTGGGCTATATGTCTATCTCCTAGCACAAGGGGTGGTCCTTCGGCATCCACATGGTTGAGTGGTAGTTGCCTACTTCCATCGGTGTTTTGGGCATGTTCGTTGCAAGGGTTAGCTTTTCTTCTCTCTCAAGTGGCTTCTCTTGGATATAGTTCACTTTGTATATTAGAGGTAGATTCATACATTATTATATAATTGCTTTGTTATATATCAAATGTAATTGCAACTGTAATTGGGGAACACCTACAAGGTGAATGATGTAAACAATGATGCAATTATGATGTTATTTAAGTAAAGTGAGGATAGGATTCGTGATGGTTATTTGTAATGATTTTAATATACATGTACGGTAAGTCTTAGTTATTTATTATTCAAGGCATTATAGGAACATTTGGATTTGGGTCCCAAAATGAACTTATAATTAAGGTTATATGAATGCATTTAGTCTCTTATCATTATGTAATCAAATGGGAATGAATCTTTTAGGATGTGTTAACTTTCTCATTTATACTCATCTCATAATGTATGGTTTTAAATTGGTAATTATGCTAGATATATTTCCTTTCATTTTTTTTTTTGAGTTGTTTAGTAACAACGTTAAGGAACCTTAAAGGATGGTTTGGATTTTATTTATTTTTGCTTGTGCATTTGAGTTTATTAAGTTTTCTCTTATTGATCATTACATTAGGATTCTCATTAAGATGTTTAAAAAAATACTTCTCTTCTTAGTTGAGTTAGCTAGGTTAGATCTTCTGGTGTTCCTTGGTGGGGCGTTACAATTCGTTATCTAGTGCATCAAAGAACTAGGTCAGCCACAAAGGCTAAGGATAAGGAAAAGGTGGCTACTACAGAAGATCCTAGAGTATATAGAAGGTTGAATAAAATTTCCAAAGAACCTCCTCTTATAAGAGTTATCCAAGATTGGTTAGAAGAAGAGGAGGACCTTGGACCCCAGTTGCAAAGAAAGAAAAGGACTAGGCTTGATGCTACTGTACTAGAGCAAGGTGAAGTTCCACACCAATTTTATGTCAAAACTCCTTGAGCACCACAAACAACTACTCCCCATGAATAATTTCCTTTTCCATCTTCTTCACAAGAGACTCCATATGAAAAGGTCACATTGGGGGACTATCCTTAGACTACCATATATATAATAGAGAAATCTAGAGGTTGGACATGAACAACAACAGTTTGGAGCAAAGGAAGAGATACAAATTGAAGGAGATATTCTTCAAATAAATGACCCTTTAGGAGGAATGAAACAAGTGAGTACTAAAGTCCCTCCAAGTCAGGTGCAACTACTATCTCATAGTTTCATTTCAAAAACAAAAGTTTTTGACAAAGCTACTGAAGCAAATTTATTATCTATATCAGGAAAACATCTAAAGGAAGTTTAGAACCAAAAATAAAGGGATTATTCCTCCTCGTGATGAACAAAGGTATTATAATAAGCCATTAGCATGAGAAGGCTATGAAGCATTTGATCAATGAAAGAAACAACGAAATGTATTAGAGATACCCGATCAGGAACAAGAACCACAACATGATACATTTTTTTGAAAATCCTAGGAAATTGGGAAGACTAGAAGAGCAGACACATTCTATGGGTACCAAAGAGTATGAACAAACAAATAATGTTAGGAAGTTGAACATTCACATGAGGAAGAAGTTCATACAGAGGAAGATGAACCACCTTGAGATAATACAAACTCGTCATTAATGAAGATTACAAGTACAAGCTCCACTCCTACCTAGCTATCAAGGACATTTGCATGTAGAGAGAGGAGATATAAGGAACTTGATGAAAATAATTTATCCATGTTACAAAAGACTTTTAAAGTCTCTGAACCAAGGAAACATGCAAGAGAGCTCTTGGTTCTTACCACTAATACATCTAGGCACTAGAAGGCCCAAATTGTCATTCCTTTAGTGGATAAGTGTAAAAGTGAAATACGACCCAAAGATTACCAAATTCGTGAATTGGATTTGGGAGAGAAAAATAAGGAAGGGAAAAGATATTCCTTGTAACATGTTATAGATGTCATCTTTCGAAGAATGGACAAAGAAGACGAAACCAAAGAAGAGTTGAGGGCTCTCGATGCAAAATTGAGAAATTATATTAGTCAATTCATGGGTCCCATTGATATAAGTGCTCCTTCTACTATCATCTAAGCCAAATTAACCCAAGTAATGTAAAGTAGTAGTTCAGTTGGGGATTCTTTTATTTTTGTAGCTTTGGCATGGAGAAGTGAAATTGAGAAACTGGGAGAATCAATTATTCAACAAGTTTTAAATTGAAAATGATCATTCGCAAAAATAGTTGAATACATTGGATGCTCTCTTATATGGAGGAGGTAAAGAGGACATAGACATTGAAGAATCAATCCTCTTTTGGGATGATTATCTCCCTACTCTCTAGTTGATAAAGAAGACATACATTAAATTGTTGCATGATAAGAGGATTTTATCAAAAGACTCTGACATGATACTATATTAGAATGGATTAGATCCACTAAAATGATTGTGTCTGAACATACAAAGGCTAAGGATAAAATCAATACTATTGATTCTCTACTATCTCATGCTGAGGAATTTGTGGAAAGTCTTCATGGAACTTTTCCAAATGAAAAGTTGGAGCTTGGCAGTGTCCCAATCTTACATAAGCTTTTAAGGATAAGATGTATAAAGATTGTCCTGCACTATTAATTGAATAAATTATATCTACAAGACAACATTTGGATATTATGAGAGTTGAACTTTCTCAATCAGAGGATGTAAAGAAGAAGTCTAGGTCTTTTATCAAGAACTTGTTGATAAATTTAAAATATATACAAAAAAATTGGATGTAGAAGATTTGCATTTTATAGTGGAAATTTTTGGGTGACATTTTCCAGATAAGATAGCAAGTTTGTGAAGTGGCAACACTTAAAATTTTGAATAAACTCAAAGTGTAGAATATTGGCGGATAGTTGGCTAGAAAATAGGTTGTCTTCAGTTATGGGTAAGATAAACTTCAATTTTGGTCAAGGGTCGAATATGGTAGTCAAGGTTGAGTTATTTCTTGTTTCTCATGGCCAAAGGACCCTGGCAACTTTTGGTTGAGGTGCAGAAAATAACATTCATCAAAACCCACATTTATGTGCAAACCTATATAGGAAGAAACCAACAGTTAACAACAGATCAAAATGGTGATGAAGGCTACATTTTTCTCTAGATTTGGCCACCCAAACTAGTTTTCAACCACTTGGATGGAGTTTAAGGAGCTATAGGTTTAGTTTAGAATTAATTTTATGCAATTTTCCTACTGATTTTAATAAATTTTGAGCTTTAATTTTGCCGAGAAACCTCAGTTTCGGGTTTGCAAAAGTATATTTGTAAACTCTATATAAACCCATCTTTTGATTGTAATAAGGCTCAAGGATATTTAATATAGACACTTTGATAAAATATTAATGCAACTTTGGTGTGAAAATGCCAAATATTTTGAAGTTTATATGAATTTTATTCATATTTCAATATTTTAGTTTGTGTTAATTGTTCAAATGATTCAATAGATGGTACTGTTGATTATTAAATGATTCAAAAGTGAAGGATAATTGAATTACATCAAATTTCATGAGGCACATTAGAAATTTCGTCCTACATGTGTGCATTGGTAATGGCTGTGTAGTTTGATGAATTCTAAAAATCTTTATGATATTTTATTCCTGAGATGATTGGATCATGAAATCGTGGATTGTGTTAATCTAATTTATGTAAATTTTATTTCTAGTCATTGTAGTTAAATGTCCACGATTTCAATTGCTTATTAATTAACATTGTCCGATAGGTTTTCCTCCAAATTTTCCCTTCTAACCTCATCTTTTGCCATTTATTTATGATCCTGAGTAATATAGGATTTTAGAATAGATGACACTATTTTACGCCTGTAGTTTGTAATGTTGAAAATCAATAGGCCTCCCTTGGATATTCTACATTTGTTCCCACTAATCTACCCTACACAACTAAGATCTAGCCTTTTAGAAATTCGGAGTGAAGTTTCTTTCGCTTTGCAAGAGAGGCTTTCTGACAAAATATTTCATGTTGTTTTCCATGCTAACACCATAGTCAACATAAACTAAGTTATATTACATCTTTGTTGTATTCAAGGTTGCCCCAAAAAAAAATTTAATAACTAGATGAAATGACATGAACTCTATGAAAGGGTATCCATGGATTCGTTTTACGCTCAATTTCTTTTTGTACATAAAAGGGTACTCATATTATCTAGAATACATGATTGTCACCTTGGAAATATTTTGAATATATAAATTATATATTAGACAATTATGGATGACCAACTTGATAAAGTATAAAGTTAAAATATTAACATATACTTAGAATTTTATTTTCCCCACAATTGTAAAAGATACATACTACTTATTTGTGTTAGTTATCCTCAAAATACACCTATAGTGTAAAAGATACATACTACTTATTTGTGTTAGTTATCCTCAAAATACACCTATAGTTTTAAACCTATTGTTGATTAAATAGATATTTGTTTTTTTAATCTAATTGAATTAAAGAACTAAAATACTAAGAATTATTTATTAAAAAGATCTAAAATTTGTTAATTTTTTATAAATTAAGTGAAATAGATTCACTATAATATTGGTAGTGCTACATCCACACTTAGGTAACTAATTATTTTTGTTGATTTATATGGGGAGGAGTGTTATGGGAATTTTTTTGTCAAATTGAAAATAAAGTTATGAAATAACCATTTAGTATTAAAGAAAGATTGAGCATCAAATGATATTAGAATCCTTTGGTTAAAATAAAGATGTAGAGACTAGGGGTCAACTAGAGGGGTGATAATACTCACAAAGCCACTCAATTTCAACAAGAGCATACTGAACATGCAAGTAAATAAAACATTAAATACATAAGGAATAAGCTAAGACAATATTCTATTAATTTCCATGATTGGATGTACAATAGAAGACTCAATAGATAGTGCAAGGGAGGCCAAATAGAATAGAAAATTCTATCTGGGATTTAGGTATACAACCAAACAACTATGAGTCCCAAAAGGAAATCCACCTACGCAAGCTTATCTTAAAATATATATTGAAATACAAGGATTACAAAATTAACTCCTCTTGTTAAGCATAGCTTAGTTGGGCACAAATAAATTGGGTTTGAACAACAAGGACTGATGAGGTACCCAAATACAAAATACTCTCATGAAATGGAGAAATGAAGAAAACCCAATGGGAAAAAAATTCCCTACAAAATAAAGAAAAAGGAAACTAGTGTAGGAGCATCCAGGAGTGTGCGACAATCCTACATCATCTAAAACTATTGATATTTTAATTTTATGTTAATTCTACGTGGATAAAAAATAAATGCAAGCATCTATAGGTTTCCATGTACCTATGAAAGTGTCCAAGGGGACATAGGGTGCTGAAAATATTTAATATTTTTGGCCTATGTCTAAAGAAAACTGTATTTTTATGAGTGGACACATTTTAACATTAATTATAGGACAAAATAATGAAATTTACCACCTAGGTGTTCACCCATGAAAGGGGAAAAGTCACGAATTCATATGTATTGGGTGGTTACAAAGAAGATGGTAAAAGATGCCTCTTTATGTGCCCACTTTGGAAAATTGAAAAGATATTTGTTTAGGTGCCCTCTTTGGGAAGTTGAAGAGTCATCTATTGGTTATGTGTTTCTTTTCTTGATAGTCATATGTTGTTCATAAAGATGAGGCATAAAATTTTAAGAGGCATAAATAATGTTATAAATTGAGGCTCAATCTAGTTGTACCATCCTTCAGAGTTCAGTTCTTCTCTTCAAAGATAAAGAAGAGTAGTACCTAAGGGGTGTATAAGAATAGCTTGTAGCTCTAGCTTGTAGAGTTGTAAAGCTTGAGTGGCTAATATATTATAATTAATGAATTTGAATTTCATTTCATTTGAGTAATATAAGGCAAGTTGTTTCTTACAATTTTTTGTTATTCTCTTTGTTATGATATGCATAGATAGTGGGTGGAGTAACCCTTCATCTAGTGCAATAGAGAATGTGTTTGGGGTTTATGAGGGGACTCCCTTACATCATGGTATCAAAGCCAATATTTCTAAGCGTGTAGAAAAAATAATCAAACATGAGGCATTCTGCCACCATGGTCTATGGGTGTAGTGTGTGACTAGTGTTCTTGAACATGTAGACAAAGGGATAAACATAAGGAAGTCTTGCACCAGGATTTGGAGTGTGTGAGTTTTTGTAGACCAATGTTCCCGAGTGTGTGAATAGAGTGTCAAATACTATAATCTATGAGTGTGTATGAGAAAGTTGCAAGAGTAAGTTTTCCTTAGTGTGTAAAAAGAGCACCTAATGTGAGGCAATTTACACAAGGGCCTAAGAATGTTGAGGACTAAAGAAGCTAAAAATGAAAATGAGGAAGAAGAAAATGACCCTTTTGTTTGGATGGATTTTAAGGATTCTTTTGCTTGAGAGAAGAGGGAGAAAATTAAGAAATAGAATGATAGAGATGTATCAACAATTGGATGATATAAGAGTAGAGATCGAAAAGATGCCACAAAACATAAAAGTGGAGAAGAAACAAGGTGTGGGTAATTTTGTTTCTAATGATGTTTTGATTCCAGGAAAGAAAGAAGATGTAGTAAAATGCCTTGCATGTGCACAAATGAAGAGGATATAGTATAGGATTTGGAAGGTCCAATATTTGATGGAGACAAACAATATTTTATAGTAGAGACATGTCTATTGAAAGGGATGTTGAAAGATATCAAAGACATTGTAAGAGAGACGAAGATGATGGACTTTGAGGGTCTCTTGTTTGATGATTAGATCAATGAAGATGAGGACATCATCTTGGAAAAAGAGGAGATTGGAAGAATCAATAGCTTCTTTTTAAGCTAAACTAATGAGATTACAGTAGAGGCAAATCTTTTACGAAGGCTTGAAAATGTTGACAATAAAAGAGGAAGGTGAAAAAAGAGTTGCAACAATGGATGGGATTGCAACAATAGAAGAGAATAGTTCATAAATTTTCCTACCCCATGTGTTTTACGTAGGAGCATCTAGGGGTTTAGGTAAACCCTACATCATCCAAAAGTATTGATATTTTAATTTTCTATTAAGGCTAAGTAAATAAAAATAAATGCAATCATCTACAAGTTTCCATGTACCTAGGAAAGTGTCTAAGGGGACATAGGGGGTTGAAAATATTTAATATTTCTGGCCTATATCTAAAGAAAAATGTAATTTTCATGTGTAGACACATTTTATCATTAATTATAAGACAAAGTAATGAAATTTCCAACCTAAGCATCCACTTAGGGAAGGGGAAGAGTCATGCATTCACATGTATTGAGTAGTTACAATAAAATTGAGAAAACATGCCTCTTTAAGTTCCCACTTTGGAAAATTGAAAAGGCACCTCTTTAGGTGCCCACTTTGGAAAATTGAAAAGGTACCTCTTTAGGTGCCCTCTTGAGGAATTTGAAGAGTCATCTATTGGCTATATGTTTCTTTTCTTGATTTCCATGTGTTGTTCATCAAGAGAGGGCATGAGACTTCCAAGAGACACAAAAAAATGCTATAAATTGAGACTTGAGGTAGTTGTTTCATCATTTAGAGTTGAGTTCTTCTCTTCAAATATAAATAGGAGTAGTAGCTAAGGGGTGTAGAAGAATAGCTTGTAGATCCAACTTTTAGAGTTGTAAAGCCAAAGTGGCTAATATTTTGTAGTTGATGAATTTGTATTTCATTTCATTTGAGTAATAGAAGGCAAGTTGTTTCTTGCAAATTTATGTCTTTTTATTTGTTATGATATGCGTGAATAGTCAGTGGAGTAGCCCTTCATCTAGTGTAATAGAGCATGTGTTTGGGGTGTGTTAGGGGAGTTTGCTACATAAGAAATAAAAGTGCACTAGACACAACACAAAAGGTCTTCTAAAGATGGACTCTCTAAATGTTCTTCGATTTCTCTAGACAATGATATTCCACTAAAAAGAATCAATGGATGCTCTTGATAAAGCATCTCTAAAATCTAATGTAGTCAGGAAGCTTAGAACAAAATAATTGATATCGAAGAGAAAGATGGTCCTACTGCAAAGAACCTTTCAATGCTTGTTGTGAAGAATTTTTAAACTTTGTGCAAGAACATATATGCTTCAACTTACATCACATGAACATACTCGTAACATTATAAATGATACTATTTGTATAATGCATATGTGTTCTTGCACTCTAGTTAGATAGGTAATTTGTGACCTTATTTCATTTGCATACTGATGTAGATATTGAAATATTTTATAATTATGTCTAGAATTCTTTAAAGTTTAGTTAAGACATTGAGGGTCTTCCAATTCATTATTTTTTTTAACCTGATGTTGAGAATGCCATTCCATATTTATTTAAATTTAACTTGTAAGATTGTATTAGTTGTGGTCCAAGCATAAAGGGGAAGGATTTGACTTTATTGTTTATTTTTGAAAGGTTTTTTTTAGATATTATTTTTATTAATTTGCCATCACCATTCTTGACTATGCACGAGAGGAATTAGGTTTTCCTCTACACATCCCATCAAAACTAAACTTTTCTTTTTTTTTCTAATGGAGAGACAACCATCTATGATAAAGGGTTTGACTTAATCTCGATAATCCGTCAATGAGAACATAGATCAAAATTTTATTACAAAAAGAATTATTATTATTTACAAATTTAATATTTCAAAAATATTTAATTTTAAAAAATAATAATAATATCATATAATAAATATATTAATCATAATTCTTATTATTAGTTCCATGATGATTTTTAAATGACTTAAATAGTTATTAATCTTTGCCCTTTCAAAAAATTTCAAGCTAAGATAATTTTTTTTCTTTTCAAAAGTAACGTGCAAATTTTTTAACAAATATTATTTAAAAACTAATTTATTTGTCATGTGATTGGTCTAAATTATTTTTTATGGGCATAAAATTCAATTTTGTCAACAAAAAATACAAAATAATTACATCAACAAATGTCAAATCATCTTTTTACTTCAATTTATTTTACTATTATACATAGAGTACATCAATTTATTTTCTATTTTTTATTACATATTTCAATTCTCATTAATTCAAATGTCAAATCATATTAAATTGACATTATTAGGTATTTGAAGTTGGTGAGGGATGAAAATAACATGAAACAATGAAGGCGAGGCGCTCTGCAACTAAGGCCTGCAACCAGGGTTGACGTGGACCCCTAGTAGCCCTACGGGTAGAGGAGGCGTTCGACCTCCTCCACGGTGGTAAACAAATTTCTTCTTTCTTTGTTTTCTAGCCCCTTGCCAAGTCGGGTGCATTCATTGCAGGTATGAAGGAGGGCAGAAGCAGTTAATGGCCGATGGAGGAGGGGATTAATGAGGCGAACTCGACCCATGAGCCCTTGAATAAAACCATCGAGGAAGCATTCATTGGTAACTCCTTCCGAGACGCGATCACTGGTGATGCAGTGCAGGTCTCGAAGGAGGCTAAGTTCGCTCTGGTAAGTGCTTCGACTATAGACGATACTGGCGGAATCGAAGGACGAGGTAAGGACCCTGCCTTGGCTCCTTGCACTTTCTCTATCTCTCCTAAGGATATCATGGCCGATGCCCTAGAACATGAAAATAAAAGACTCCAAGATGTAGCTATTTTCTTTGTTGTAACTAATGTGGATAAATGTCCAGCGAGGAAATTCCTTGATGATTGGATAAAAAATGTTTGGATTAAAAAGCTAGGTTTCAATTTTTCTTTCTGTAGAATGATCTAGTAAAGTCTTTTTGTTATTTTCTTTAAAGATAACAAATCACAGTTAGAGGTTCTTCATAAATAATTTTGGGTCATTGGCCAAACCACTTTCAGGGCCCTAAAATGGTCTTTTGATGCGATTAATGAAGAAATTTTGGCTTTATCTTGCCCTCGATGGTTGTTTATTTAAAAATATACCTCCCATTTTTTGGAATTTTATTCCGCAATTGCTTGATTCGATAGGGAAAGTGGTGAGAGTAGATCATTTGACGAACCTTGTCCCCGATTTGGATGCCAGAGTCTTGATATCCATCAATCCGGGAGTAGACATTCCCAGATTTCTTGACATTAAATTGCAGAATGAATCCTTCACCTGCATTCTAGAAACCCTGGGGGATTTGAATTAATGCTCCCTTTGTAGAAGGGAAGGACACGTGAGGCACTCTTTCCCTATTCTGTCGAGCAGGCCCAAACCTTTCGCTAACCCACTTGGGTTTGGAAGGAATAAAGGGGGCCCTACTCCTTCCAATCCTTTAATTAAACCTTCGAATGAATCGTTTGTTAAAGATAAACTCGATTTGTTAAGTAAAGCTATTAATATTGCAATGACTAACACCCCTAAGAATCAACCTGTTGATCCCCCTAATTTTGATAATAATTCTGAATTTGGTCCCTTCAATGCAGACTCCCCCCCTCACTCAGCGGTGTCTGCAGCCGTTTCTCAGATGTAAAATATCGATGATTTTGGCTTCCAAGGGGAAACAAAAGGTCTAAGAAAAAGAATGCCCAACAACTGGCCATGGAAAAGATTAGGGCCAGAGGACATCAGATATTTTAATCGGTCAAACCAGGCATAGTGCAAGAGGGGTCTAATACCCCTCTGAAGGAATTGACAAAGACCAACCCCCATAAGGACTCTTATGTCAAAACAATTGTCAGGACTTTTGAAGGCATTGATCGTGGAGATGATGCTAGTAGGAGTAGGGTTACAACCCCCTGCCCTTGATGATCCTCAATCTGCTCTCACAACATGTCAATCCCCAGTTAGGGATAATTCATTAAACCCGACACTTGTGTATAACGATTCGCTAGACCATCCAGGGCATGAGGATTGCTCCCCTCATCCTATCTCATCACATCCCCGACCCTTGTTCCAGTTAAAGCTAAGACCTTGGTTGATGATGACAATGTCCTTTATGAGATTATCCAGGTTGTTCCAACAGTTGTCAACTGTAGAATCCATTACACTCCTAAGATAGGAATGTCGGAAGGAGATTCCCAAGAAGATGCCTCCTCTGTGGACATTCATGAGTATGAGATAGAAACTGATTTAAGACCCAACTTGTCGACCATTAATGGTGAGGAACTTAAGGATGTAGATTTCACAAATGAGGAAATATTTGAGGGTGAAGCTCTGACCAAGAGAAAAAGAGGGAGGCCTTTAGGCGCTAAAAACAAACTCTCTCCTGTACACAAAAAATCTGACCAAAAGGTGAGCATCCCCAAGTGCTTTAACAACTTCAAGGGTGACAAGAATGAAAAATAATTATCTATTCTCCATGAAATGTCTATCCTGGAATATCCAAGGGTTAGAATCCCCTGACAGGAAATATATTGTGAGAAGATTGATGAATAGTCATAAGGACTTGGATTTTGTCCTACTTCAGGAAGTTAAAGCTATTAACTTCACCCTAGAGATCAATCTAAACTTCATATGGAAGGACTCTCTCAAACTCTTCACTAATCATGAGAAAGGCAAAGGAGGGGCTGCCATTCTTATCAACCCTAATTGGCATAACTCTATCATTTGCTCAGGAGTCTCCCCTTCTATTAGAGCTGCATGGATCACTTTCCAACACGGTGATTCTTCATTCGGGTTGTGCAAGATATACTCTCCCAATGATTACAGGAATTGGATATACACAAGGATGACAAGTCAAGGGGCATTGCAAATGAGTGGAAAGGTGGAGAAAAGATCCACTAGGATAGAATGAAAAGCATGAAGAGATTGTTTGACCCATTAGAAGGATTAAATCGTGTTAATAAGGGCATATGGTTTACTTGGTGCAACTTCTAGAAAGTTGGTAGCAGAATCTACTCCAAATTGGATAGATTTTATAGCAATAAAGACCTCTTCTCCTTTATCCCTGACCACTAAGGTTTCCCGGTGGTGGTCGAACCCTCCTCCCTCTTGAATCACCACCCCATCTTTCTTGAAATTGTTTCTAGGAGTGCAAACAAGCCTCATAGTAAAAGTGGAGGTAAATTTATTCTCAACAACAATCTCCTCAAAGACCAGGACGTCCTTGTGGCTATTCATATAGTAAGAATTTTTAATAAGTGGAATCCCTCTAGTGGCTTCTATATAAACAATTGGGATACCTTGGTCAGAAGTTGACAGAAGATAATTGGCACCATTGGCAAAAACAAGGCCAAAGATGCCAGACATGTTGAGGTGGTTATATCATCTAATCTGTTGAATGTAGAGCAAGCCCTTCAATATGACCCCAACAACTCTCATCTTAATCTCCAAGTGGTCATTACTAGAGATGAGCTCCAGAAAAGGCAGCATCATAAGGCACTAGGTTCTTGAACCAGAGCTAGGATGCTCTGGCTTGATAAAGGGGACAAAGGCTCAAATTTATTTTTCAACATTCTGAAGCAAAAACAATGTAAGGAAAGGATTGATAAGCTATGGGCGGATGGAAAAGAAATTTCTGATTATGAGAGTGAGTTTAGTAAATTCTACAAGCAACTCTTCTCCTCCGAAGATTCTCCTACCTCAAGGACTGCAAGGATCAAATGTAAGGATCTTATTCCTAAACTTGTATCTCCCGATGAGGTTATCTCTCTCAATAAACCCTTCTCAGTGGAGGAGATTATTAGAGTTATTAACTCCCTTCATAATGACAAATCCCCAGGACCGGATGGGCTTACCATTGAGTTTTATAAGGATAATATTTCATGGATCGTTGATGATCTTCTTGAGGTCTACAATGAAGCCATCAAGACCGGAACTCTAGGAATTAACATTAGTAGAGGGTTGATCAAGCTTATACCCAAAGAAGGGGACAAAGCTCTAATCAAGAACTGGCACCCTATTAACCTACCCAAGTTCTCTTACAAGATCCTTGCTAAATTGCTCGCCTTAAGGCTCGAAAATATCCTCCCTAAGTTTATATGCCCCACCCAAACCAACTTTTATTAAAGGGAGATACATCTTGGAAAATCTAATTACAAGTTGGGAGGCCACAGAATGGGCTAGAGTCTCGGATCAAAAGATGGCCATTATGACAGGATTGAATGGGGTTTCATAACCACTATGCTCCAAGCCTTTGGATTTCCTGAGATCTTTCGTCAGGCTGTTAAGGTCCTTCTTAGGGATGCTCATGCCCAGGTAGAAGTGAATGGTCTGATTTCTCATCCATTCGAGCTCAGTAGATCTATTAGGCAAGGTTGCCCTCTTGCCCCTACCCTTTTTGTGATTGCCTCTGATGCTCTTTTTAATATGCTCAAAGATAACTCCCACTCCCCTAGGGTTAAGGGAATCTCCCTCCCAGAGAGCTGATCAACATCCAATTTGCAGATGACACTGCCCTTTTCTTTGAACTATCAAAAGAGAATTTGGATGCTCTATCAACCAAGCTCTCCTGTTCTGTGAAGCCACGGGGGCCAAGATCTCCCAGCCCAAATCTACCCTACTTGGATGGACTGAGAAACCTCCAGACTGGCTTTCTACCTATGGGTATCAATGGGGAGGACCGACCGTAATTGTCAGATATCTGGGGATCCCTTTTGCAATCTCCCCTTTCCTTAAGGACATGTGGGCATGGATTAAGGGGAAGATTGAATCCAAGCTCTCCAAATGGAATAAGCACTATTTATCGCTAGCAGGAAGAATGCAAGTGTGCCAAAAGATTCTCTCATCCTACAATATCTACTGTGCGTCTGTATGGATGTTCAATAACTATCAGATCAAAGAGATTCAGAAAACCATCAGAGACTTTCTGTGGTCAGATGGAAGAGGTCATAGGAAAGCTCACTCAGTCAAATGGGATTGGTGCTGGATGGATAAATCTATTGGTGGTCTAGGTCTTAAGGATCTGAGAAGCCAAGGGATTGCATTGGCTACCAAATGGATTTTTCATGCTCTGGAAGGTAATGAACCATGGAAAGTGTTCATTCATAATAATATTAGCATGGGGGTTCCTAAGAAATCTAAATCTTGGAAGTCCCTCCCCATTAGTGATCTACTAGCTGGATCCTTCCCAATATCTACTGCAGGCTCTGTTATCTTCAAAACCATCTGGAAAGCATGGGAAATTATTAGATCTAATGTTGGCAATGGTTGGAGCAGTAGTGTTAATCAAGTATGTGGGGATAGGTCAATCTGGTGGAACTTAACCCATAAAGATAAGCCTTTGGCCCTTAATCGGTGGTGTTTGGCCAAAAAATGGGCCAGCAAAGGTATTTGTTGCTTCAAAGACATCATTACTAGTAGAACTCTGGTCCCTTGGGAAGAGCTATTTGCTAAATTTAATCTGCCTCCTTCTAATAAAAGGACTTCTAGGATATTGTGCAATGCTTGTAATTTCCTCCAGCCTCCCATTGCTTGTGATGATAGTAGCCCTCTCTCCTTCACTTGGTCTGATGGAAGCCCGATTGGGAACCTTAAAACTCTTGCTATTTATAAAATCCTCTCCTTTGATTGCAACATCCTCAACCATCTCAATTCAATCTGGTATTCTGACCTGTCGAGAGCTCAATGAGGTCATATCTTTAAATCTCTTTGGGGGTCTCCATTGTCTCCAAGGAAGAAAACCTTCAGATGGCTGCTACTTCTGGACAAGCTCCCTACCAGGTCAGACTATACTAATGAGGACATGTGTTCTATCTATAAAATCAGGGAAACCAGTAGACATATATTTTTCGACTGCATTGTTGCTAAGGAAATTTGGCTTATGTTTGGATTTACTCTTCCTGTGCATTGTAATATTCTTGATGTTGTTACAGGGTCATTAAAGGACTTAAGAAAGATACTAATGTGTTCTGGAATTTACTTTCTAGTGATACCCTCCGGTATATATAGAAAATTAGGAACTTAGAAAAATTTCAAGAGCAAGTTAGGGCCCTTACTGAGTCTTTTCGAAGTCTCACCCTCCACTCTGTCTGCTCGCAAGACACTTTGGTGTTCAAGCTTAAAAAAGAGAAGTTCTGGAGGTTCCATTTAGATGGACATGCCACAGTATTCATTTTCGAGCTATCCCATGGATACATTGGGGGAGAACCAATGCTGAGAGAACTCCTTTTGTGAACGCCCTCGACGCTCTTATGGAAGAAATCAGAGGCAATGGCCACCAGGTTAGACAATAGATGATCCAAATTGCCAAGATGTTGGATGATCGCAGGATTTTCTGGATGGAAGGACCTACAGGATGGATCACCTGGATGTAATCCAGGCATACACCATGGACAAGTTTTTTGTTTCTTTTGTCATTATTGTAATTAGACTGACGTATAGCGGTTACTGCCAAAGCACATACTCACATTTTTTGTACTGTTACTAAGTAACAAGTTGCTCCTATTATGTACGGTTATAACAAACTGCTAAAGCAGTTACATACTTGTTTGTAATCCAGTTTACTAACTATATCAATACAAAATCATATTAAATTATCTAATGACACCATCACATATGGTACAATATGCTATTATTATTAGACATTCAAATTGCAAGAACTAGTATTTTAAAAAACTATTCAAGTATGACAACATTGAAACAATGAAATTCAATTTCCACATATTAATATTTTAAAAAGCTATTAAATAAATAATGATGTATTATCTCTAGACACATCAAGTAAATCTAACAATTTAAATAAAATATTTTAAAGATAAAATAATATAACTTTTAAGTAAATTTAAATTTTATCAAGAAAATAAAAAATATTTTTCTAAGTAAATATTGAAAGAAAGTAAATTAAAATCTTGTATTTTTTTACTTATTTCACTTCAATGCAATGTCTCAATATAATATAAAATATATTAAATTTATTTTATAGATAATTTATTATTAATCAAGATTATCAATTAATATATTTTTTATTTTATTGAAGAAGATTACAAAAGTAAGGCTATTTTTTATACTTTAATATTTTTGAATGGATTAGTTATATATTAAACTATAAACTATTCTCAAATACCTAACTATCATTACTTCAAATACTTAATTATTAGTTCAAATACTTAATGATTACTTCATCATTTTGTATAATTTTTTATATAGATTTATAAATTATAAATATCATTCCATCTATTTCTTACTAACTTTTATATATCTTAAATTTAAATATTTTATGTACATACATATTATTTATTTGTATTATTTAAGAATTAATTTATTCAATAGAAAGAACATTTCAAATGAAATAACAATTTAAATAAAATATATATTCTAAAATATATTATTCTCTATTTATTCTAATTTTTTATTCAATTCAAAAAAAAGTTTGTTTATTAATAAAAAATAATAATAATTTTGTATTTAAATTTAATTATAAAAAAATGCAGTAAGATCTTCATTTTGAAAGAAAACCATTTAAAATACAATGAGAGGGACAATAAATGCAAATAAAGAACTAAAACAAAAATTTGGAATATTTTCTCTCTTTATCTTTATATCTCTCTCCCTCCTATCTTTCTATATCCCTCTATTTCTCTCTTCCTATCTCTCCCTATCTCTTTGTATATCTCTACTCTATTTATTTTTATAGGTGTTTATTATTTTCTCTCTCTTCTTCTTCTCTCTCATATCTTCTTCTATCTTCTATCTCTATCTCTCTATTACTCTATTCCACCATCTATATCTCCTTATATCTCTCTACCTCTTCATCTATGTCTCTATATCTCTTTCTCTTTCTCTTTATCCACCTATCTCCTATCTTCCTCTCCCCCCTTTATCTCTAGACATATCTCCCCCTCCTCTCTTCCACTCTCCCTAGACATTTATTTACCTCTCTATCTTTATTTCCTATATTTCTTCTTCTTTCTTTTCTATTTTCTACTTTAAACTAACCACTTTTGACAAGATCGCGTCTCTTGTTTAAATTATTATTATTATTACTATAACATCTTTGGAAAAAAGTTAATAACAAAATATGTGAACACAAATCAAAAATTGAAATGGAAACATGTTTTAGAACCTTTGCAAATTTTAAATTTAACTTTTTGAAATAAAGTCTTAAAAGTGAAATATTCAACATTAAATATTCTCTATTCAAAATACATCTCTGACCATCAAATATGCATCATATACAAAGTGAAATTCTTGTTGGGATCGGCTTATTTTCATTAAAAAGGAGGCTGCCAACGAGGAGAGATAAATGGACAAATCTAGTACTCCTGTCATGTTTTATTATGAATCATTTTAGTTGCTGTATTTTTGTTTTGATTAAGAACATGGACAACTGATACTGAAGATTTTTCCAGATATGATTCATTAAATGAATGTTATACTTCACCAAATAAATAGAATCTAGCTTTTCATTCATGCTGCATTTAATGCTGGAAACCTGTGCAGAAGTGTGCCAAAAAGGAGCTCTCAAAATCAAATTAAATTTCATATGAACATGGCACAAAAAATATAATTTCCTCCTCTATTGATGTGACTACTAGAGTAAGAGTTGAGATCATTCAATATATAGAGATTTGATTATTGATGTGAATATTAAAGTGAGAATCCAAATCATTTGATATTTGGAAATTTGATTAACATTTAAGAATCAGAGTTGTCCTTAGACTTAGAGGAAGATTCTTACATTTTGATTTTTTCTTTAGATTAGACTTTTAGGTTTATTTTTAGAGTATTATGAGGTTGACATTTTGGATGGTATTGTGGATCTTTTGGTTAGTTCAAATTATTTATAAATTTTATTGATCTAAATTAGAATTTTGATATATTAGATTGTTTTTTAGAATTAAGTCAAATGCTTTTGTACTACTCACAAGAACAAAAAGAAGAGACAAAAAATTTGGAGGGAATCATTCCTATCTAATTTAATGTTTGGATCAAACATTGTGTAATGTTTGAATTACGATTAGAAAAAACCAAAGATTCAAACTTAAATAAATCCTTCATTTGTCAATAATATACATATAATTAGGTACATTCAATCAACTTATTAACAGACAAAAACAAATAAATTAAATACTAAAAAATAGAGATGCATTGAAGTACCAAGCCTATTTTCAAAAATATAAGGGTGTGGTAGGTCCTCCTGGTCTGGTGGTTTTGTGACACTCCTTTAAAACTTAAGGTAACGGCCTGCACAAAATTCAAGCTGCCCGACATTATGGCAGACTACTAACTTGGAGGAGCCCACTTTTTTTTTTTGGATCTCATCATTTTTATTATTTTTATTTGGTCAATGAAAGCTACAGGAACATTTAGCTGTTGATTTAATTCTTGTTTAAATTTATTTTATTAAAGATAATTAAAAAAAATACTATAAGATTATAGATATTTCTTCTTCTCATTTTTTTTATTTTCTCTCAAAAATATCTTGTTAGTATGATCAGTAAATATCATTTAGTTAACAAATATTAAATAATTGAAAATAAATAAATAAATGGATCACTAATTTTATAAATTTATTTATTTTTTTAAGTAATGATTGTTAAATAAAATAAGCTAGCCAATCACATGGAACATTCTTGAAAAGGTCAAGGTTCTGAATCATAAGGTGGAGGCGAGGGATTCCCAAATCCTTCATAGTTCAGCTCTCACTCTCTCCCTCCTGAGAGAGCGTATCGCGACAATGCTGACAAAGATGAAGCGAGGGAACTTTACAAGCTCATGTTTGATGTTTGTATTTTTTAGACCCCTTAGGTCTTGTGTTGTTTTTTGTGTTTTGGGATGCTTTCTCTTGTTCCCTGGTGTTTTTTTCTTTTTGTTGTTTCTGGTTTGGAAAGATTCTAGTTATGGATTTTTGTTGTTATAGTGTTGTTTAAGTGTTGCTTATAGTTTAAACTATGTAAAGGTCAGTGCCCTGGTTTCACTGCTTTCTCAATCAAAAACATTCATTTTAAAACTAATTTATAGGTATTTTTGAGTAAAATAAAAAAACTCTATCAACTAAGTGTAAAATTAATTTCTATGTATTTTTGAGTAAAAAAAAAAAAAACTCAATCAATTAAGTGTGAGTATAATAATTCAGAATCTTCTTGTATTATAGTAGAGCTTCTACAATTTATTAATTGAAGATATATTATGAAAAAATAAGAAACCTAGGGCAAAGCAGACGTCGAGTGTTCCTTCACCGAAGGCAATTTCGGGGGAAGTTGCACGCCCTCTGTCGAATCCTGAAATGTCTTTGAAGTCGCACTCTGTATGGCTTCCGGTTCCCCTGATTGATGCCTCTGATATTGTTCTGGGAAAGAAGGCTCGTGATCTTCCGGCTCTGGCGGTCATTATTCAGGTTTGGGGTGACACCATTCCTCTTTTAAAGCTCCAGTGTAAGATCCATTCGCACTGGTATGGTACCCTGTATTTTCAAGTTTTATCTGCAAATTCTTTTATTATTGTGTTTGATTTTGTTGAAGCTAGGGATAAGACTTTGGATGTTCCATTTTTTTTGTTGGGTAAACATTTGATTTTTGTGGAAATTTGGAAGCCCTTCTTTGAGCCCTCTTGGGTTTCCACTAAACAAGTTCCTTCCTGGTTTAAACTCCCTTTGTTGCCCTCTGAATTTGTTGAATCTGATATTTTAAGGAAAATTGGGGATTCTTTTGGCAAGTTTTTATCGTCACATTCTGTTTTTGAGGATGGCTATTTTGTGGTCAAAATTTGTGTCTTAGTTACTACGAATGACTCTCCTTCTAGAACTTGTAATATTTGGTCTTCTTCTAGTATATGGCGTCAAGGCCTTGTTAGGGATTCGGTGGACTTTGGTCATACTTTTATTATGGATTCACCTTTGTTTTTTGATATGAAGAAGATTAAATTTGCTTCAAGAACACCCTCGATTCTTCAGTTGATAAAAATATCAAATTTTTCTCTTGGAATAAGGTGCAAACTGCTATTAAGGATTCACATATTGCATCTTCTATTCCCCCTTTGGATAAAAATGTTTCAACTGGGCTTAATCTAGATTTAGCTAATTGCTTTGTTCCTTCTCCTATCGTGGGTTTTGATAAGGTTTCATGTGTGGATAATGTTAATTGCTTGTCTAATGCTAGTAATTTATCTTTGAATTCAGGGGGTTTGGAAAAAGATAAGAGGGTTGCTAAGGGTACTCCTTTGTCTGTTCGTCCTGCTATTTTGGTTAAGAAGAACAGCGCGCTCCCTCAGGAGGTTGATAATCCTATTATTGTTCTGGATGATCATCTTATTGCTCAAGTGCAAAATATTGTTAGCAATAGTAACATTGCTCTAAACTATGTTTTAGCTGATAGAATAATTACCTTGGTTTCCACTGATTTAGGCAAATTGGATAATGACTTAGCTGCTTTCCCTACAAATAACTCTTTTGAATTGCTTAATCTAGAGAGGGCAATGGTTTCGTCGGTTCTTGGGGTTCCTATAGATTCCATTGAGCTTGGTGATTTGGATCAAGGCAAGGATAAGGCATCTGTTGATCCTGCACCTCTTGGGTTCATTGGTTTACCCTTGATTCAGTCCCCACTCTCTCTCGCTTCTCCTTTTACTACTCTTGTAAAGAGGGGTCGGAAGCCTAAGCATGTCAAGACTCAGTTGGAAGTTGATGATGGTATCCAATCAACCCTTCTTTCTTCTTTGGAGTCTTTCAAAAAGAAACAGTCCAAAAAGCCTTTTAGCCCGCCGGTTACAAGAGCCTTGGCTTCTTAAAGGAGTCTTCATAAGGAGTTTATTGAGGGAAAGGTCTCTCAGAATTCTTATTGTGAAAAGAGGGGAGTTAATGCCTCCCCTCTGGGCCAATGAAGATTATATCTTGGAATGTTAGGGACTTAAATGCCCCTAACAAAAGACGCTTGATTAAGTCTCAATTAGACTTAATGAAGTGTGATATTGTGATGGTACAAGAAACTAAGTTAAATTTATCTTCTGCAGATTTGTTATTCTCCTCCTAGAAATCTTGGAAATTTTGTGCTTCTTCCTCGTTAGGGGCTTCTGGAGGACTTGCTTTTCTTTGGAAAGATTCTAGTGTGGATTTCTCTTTGGCTGCCTCCTCATCCAATTGGATGCTTAGACCAGTTAAGAGTAGGTTATCAAATACTAAATTCTGGCTTTTTAATTTTTATGGTCCTGTCGGAGTGATGGAAAAAAGGACTCTGGAAGAATTTAGCCTTGGTTGCCTCTCCTTTGCTGGATGCCTTCTTGATTTTTGGGGGTGATTTTAATGCTATTTATTGTCTAGAAGAGAAGGTTGGGGGGATCATTCCTAATAAGCATATTATTACAGATTTTTGCCACTTTATCAGGAACTTGAATTTAGTTGATTGTAAACCTCTCAATGGTCCTTTCACATGGACCAATATGCAAAAATATTTTTGTCAAATTGCTGAAAGATTGGATCAGTTTTTGGTATCTAAAAATTGGTATAATTTTGGTCAGGATTTTGTTTCCTTTGTTCTCCCTTTCACTAGTTCGGATCATTTTCCTATAATGTTTTCTATACTTGAGGATAGGACTTCTAGGAAACTTCCTTTCAAGTTTGAACCTATGTGGTTTAGGGACCAATCGTTTTTGCCTTTGTTAAAACAATGGTGGCTATTCGCTCCACATGTTTATGGGTCAAGGATGTATCAGATTGTTAAGAAATTGGCTTATTTAAAAAATAAGATTAGAGTTTAAAATTCTTTACACTTCAAGAATATTTTTGGGGAAAAGGCTAGGATTCAGGAAGAAATAAAACAAATTAATAATATTATTCTCAGCTCGGGTATGACTTATGTGACCTTTGATAGGCTTAAATTTTTGAACGCTCAACTGGAAGAAGTTTTGGCAAGGGAAGAATCTTATTGGAGGTAGAAATCTAGGGATCTTTGGTTATCAGAGGGTGATAGGAATACCAAATTCTTTCATTCTTCTACTAAGCTTAGGAGGCAGCGCAATAGAATCTCGTGTATTATTGATTCTAATGGGAGGAGTTTGCTAGATGAGGATGCTATTGCCTCTGAAGCAGTTATCTTTTTTAAGTCTTTGCTCTCGACTGAGCCTGTTTCCTTAGATTACACTTTTGTTAATTTGGTCCCCCCTCTATTGAGTCGGGAGGATAATAAGATGCTTATGGTTCCTTTTTCTTTGGAGGAGCTAAGAGATGTGGTCTTTTCCATGCATCCGGAAAAGGCTCCGGGTCCGGATGGTTTTACAGCTTTATTCTTTCAAAAGTGTTGGGATTTTGTGGGGAATGATGTTCTGCTATCCTTGGAAGAGTCTCGGAGGAATAGAATGATCTTGAAAGAAATCAATACTACTCTTATTTCCATTATTTTGAAAGTGGATAATCCTAGCTCCTTTTCTGATTTTCGCCCTATTTCCCTTTGTACTACTTTATATAAGATTATTACCAAGGCAATTTCAGTTAGGTTGGCTAGGCTCCTTCCCAAGATAGTTTCCACTGAGCAAGGTGGCTTTGTACTTGGCAAGTAAACCTCAGAGGGTGTGATTGTAGCTCATGAGATTTTACACTCCATTTCACAACAAAAGACTCTGGCTATGATCCTTAAACTAGATATGCTTAAAGCTTATGATCGAGTCAATTGGCAATCCCTTGTTGTTGTTTTGAATCGCTTCAAGTTTGCACATAGTTGGGTTAAATGGGTGTTTTCTTGCATATCTTCTGCTCATTTCGCAGTTTTGATTAATGGTTCTCCTTCGGGTTTTTTTTCTTCCTCTCAGGGGGTTAGGCAAGGAGATCCTCTTTCTCCTTTTTTGTTTATACTTCTGGCAGAGGCTTTAAGTAGGGCCATTTCTGATGCTACAACATCTGGCCTGTGGACTGGCATTAAAATAGATGGGTATCCTTCTTCACAATCCCACTGTATTTTCATGGATGATACCCTTTTGTTTGGTTCAGCCTCCTTGATAGAGGCCAGAGTTATCAAGGAAATTATTTCTGAATACTCTTCTTTTTCTAGTCAGAAAGTTAATGAGCTGAAGTCTAAGGTTTTCTTTTTGAATGTGTCCCCTTTGGTTATGAATAGACTCACTCATTTTTGGGGTTTCCAAGTGGGGGCCTTCCCTTGCAAGTACCTAGGCATTCATTTTTTTATTGTCTCAGACAAGGCCTCCTTTTGGGATAAAGTGGTTCATGTGATATCATCCAGAATTTCTTCTTGGAATCATAAATGGCTCACACTAGCTAGTAAGTTTCTTTTAATTAAATCAGTTCTTAATGCCATTCCTACATATTTGATGTCTATTTTGAAGACTCCCCCAAAAGTTGTCTAGGATCTTAAGGTCCTTTCTTTGGAATTATAACGTTGGGGGCAAGAAGAAGCTTCCTCTTCTAGCATGGGATAAAGTTTGTCGTCCTAAAGAGCTGGGAGGAGCGGGTATCCAAGATTTAGTAGCTCAAAAATAAAGCATTGGGGGATAAACTTGTGTGGAAACTATATGCGGACCCTTCGAGTAAATGGGCTTCCATTATGCTTGCTAAGTACTTAAGGGGGGCCCCTAGAGAAAGGATTTTCACAGCCTCATCTCTTCCGAAATGATCAACTTTTTGGAACTTCCTAGTTTCTTGTAATTGGTTATCCTACTGCGTCTTTCTTGGGTTGTCCATAATGGGAAGAAGGCCTGGTTTTGGGATGAAGTTTGGAATGGGCATCTTGCATAATCTTCCATCCAGGACTGGTTTCCTTTGTCTGATATTCTTTCGGATCTTTGGGGAGTTTTTGTTGCAAATTATGTTGATATTGATTGTTTAGGTCCCTATTTAGTAGCTAGAAAGAAGGCTATTCCTTTTCTGCCTATTGATAATGACCTTAGAGTTTCTTTTGAGGCAGAGCTCCAGAAAAGATCGCTTGTGTTTCAAGATAAAGAGGATATCTTGGTTTGGACTAGGAGTGCCTCAGGCTCTTATTCAGTAAAGGAGGGGTATAAGTCTTTGTCTTAGACCTCCTCCTCTTCCTCCTCTTGTCCTGCTAAGCTTTTCTGGCACTCAACTTGTCTTCCTAAAGCTGGGTCTTTTGCTTGGTTGGCAGTTCAGGATAGAGTTCTCACCGGGATGAGATTGGATAGGCTTGGGATTAGTGCAGTTTTCCCTTGTGTATTTTGTGGATATTGTATGGAAACCATGGATCATGTGTTTTTGCTTTGTCCTTTTGCTCTGGATTGTTGGTACTGGCTATTTGGAATGCTTGTTTGGTCTTCTACTATTAGTCCTAATTTATTGTCGCATTTCATGGCTTGAACCTTGTTGTATTCATCTCTTTGGATAGTGGCACCTTCTATTGTGGTTTGGAACATCTAGCTGGAAAGAAACTCTAGGATTTTTAAACATAAATCAGCTTTACTAGAAGAAGTTCTTGACAAGATTCTATCCTCCATTTCTGAGGTGGTGCTTTCTTACATCTCCAAAAATTTGGAACATATGAGGTCCTTTTCTCATTGGGACAATTGGGTAACTTGGAAGTGGTGTTCACTTCGTGTTATGCCTTACCATGGGGCTTTAATAGCTGGATTGTCTTCACTTGCCAAATGTAGGATGGCCAAATGGATGCCTCCCCCCCAATTCTCCTTCAAGTTAAATTTTGATGGGGCTTCTAAGGGTAATCTGGGGAAATCAGGAATTGGGGTGGTCATCTTTGATCATACTTCTAAGATTATTAAAGTTGTGGGAAAATACATTGGTTTAGGCCCTAATAATGAAGCGAAATTTCAGGCGTTATCTTTTGGTCTTGATCTAGTCATCTCTTTGGACATTAAAGACATTGTCATTGAAGGGGACTCAATGTTGGTTTTTCAGGCAGTTTCTGCTAAGAAATATATCTCTTGGCATCTACAGTACTTGTTAGAGTGCATTCTTGTGGAGTTAAAGCGTTTCTCTACCTTTACTATATCCCATTGTTATAGGGAGATAAATGTTATTGCGGATTACTTGGCCAATAGGGTTGTTGTTGAAGGTGTTGAGTATTTTGAGGTTCTTCCTTGGGACATCCCCGCTTCTTGCATTAGTATTCTTCTTTAAAGGGTGCTTGGTCTTTCTTTGTAGCCTTCATCATATTGTTGGGTGTGGTTTTAATTTCACATATGTCAGCAGGGAGGGTGTTGTCTTGCCTTATGGCAACATCTTTGTTGTTGAAATATTCAGTAAGTATCTCCTCATGGAGCAAGGAGGATGTGGAGGCTGCTCTTGCTTGAGTTGTATCCTTCCTATTTTGCATTGGCTTTATGTTTGGTGTATCATTATTTCATAGGTTGGGGTGAATTTGGTCCTATGTGGGGTGATTAAGTGAATATGGTGGCTACATAGCTATCTTGGCTCAAACCATTCATTGTTTGGGAATATTAATTTGTGCTCTTTTTACATGACCATGGTTCTGACTGGGCTTAAATTTATTATTTCAAGTTCATGCAGGTTGGCAGGTGGTTTGTGTGCATATTGTTATCATTACACTTCTTGCAGGTTGGCGATGTGATTGGCAATCATGTTTAAGAGTTGGAGGGCTTGTGTATAATTGTTCGGCTTCACTTCAGTTTTTTGTTCAATTGCACATTGTGTAATGATGAGTTGGCAGTGTCCTCGTTTGATGTTTTGGAAATTAATGGGGGATGAGTTTTTGTAAAATGCCTTTGCCTCATCATTGTTTGATTACCTTCCTTCTGCCTTCTTGATTTCTTCTTGTCATATGTTCATCATGGTTTGCTCACTCCTCTTGTGCGTTGCTTGCTTATTACGATATGGGGTTGGCTATTATTCATTGGATGAGACTTCGTGTTTTGGGGTTGGTTGTTTTCATAATGATCCCTCTGCTGGTTTTGTTTATATCTGGGGTTGGCCGATGGTTTTCTTATATCCATTACTTCTTTGGTGTTGATATTCATTGGGAAAGATGCTTTATTTTATTTGGAGAGGTTTTGTTAAAATTGGAGGATGGTGGTTGTCCTTGAGAAATTGGAAAATGCAGATGGGCTGGTATTTGAGATGGTCTCTCATCCTTCTGCTCTTTTTTTGGTTAATGTTGTGGGCTATCCCGTGGCTTGGTCTTATTTTGGTTCCTCGGGGTCTTCAACATCCTTCCCTTCTCCTTATCTGGATTATTTTATGTTTGCTCACAATATTTGTTTTGACAGGTTCTCTTATCATAAGTTCTCTTCTAGTTATTGGTTTCATACTAATCAATGGGTTGGAGAGTTGTGCTTCTTAGATAGGGGTGGCCCAGCTTTGATGCTTCTTCTGGGTTTGGTGCACTTTTGCCTGGTGTTTCATTCTCACGGTTTTCTATTGTATGCCTCTTCTGGCAGCTTCCTTTATATCTAATGAGGCTTGTTATGTAATTGGGAAGGTTTTTTGGGTGGATTGGGCCCAAGGGCTTTTTGTAATGGGTAGATAGGCTTATGTTATCTAAGCAATACTGAAGGGTTTTCTTACTGGTTCTTTCCCTTCAGTGCTCTTTGAACCAGACACATGTAAGAAACAATTTTTATTAATATAATTTAGTGGTTTTATCCACTTTATCAAAAAAAAATTAAAAATTATGTCACATGACTATACATATTACCTTCTTCTCTTATATTTTCCTTCAAAACTTATTTATAAATTTTTTCTTACTAAAAAAATTAAATATGCATATCTATTACTGATTTAACAATTGTTTCAAAATAAACAATATTACACAACTAACTTCATTAAAAATTTGTAATATTGTAAAAAAATGTTATAAGCTCATATATATTTCTTCTTCTTATCTTTTAAATTTTCTTTCAAAAATATAAGGCAACAAATAAATATCATTTATTTAACAAATATTTTAAACAATTAGAAAAATAAATAAGTTATGGGATCACTAGCTTCATAAACTATTTTAATTTTTTTAAAGCAATAGTTGTTAAACAAAATAAGCTAACCAACCACATAGATCTTTTATTTCAAAACCAATTTCCATGTATTTTTTAGTAAAATAAAAATTCAATCAATTAAGTGTGAACGTAATATAGCATATATTTTCAACCAAACAAAAATAATAATTTGGATCCTTCTTTTATGATGGTAGTGTTGCTACAATTTATTAAATGAGTATAAATTATGAAAAACTAAGAGAAATTGAAAAATATGTCAGATGGGTATATGCACGAAGTTGTGGTACCAAAAAGGTGCCACACTTCAAAAAAAATGAAAAATGTTGGCACACCAAGCCTATAAGGCGTGCGCCCTATAGTGTGCGCGCCTTATAAGGCGTGCGCCTTAGGAGAGAATGTGGGCTTGGATCATGGGTCAAGGGTCCCATATAACCATTTTTTAGTGCAGCTCATTTGGCTAGCACCAAATATGGCGCTAGCCAAATGACTTCCATTGAAATTTTTTAACCTTTGATAAATTTATACTTTATACCCTATAATCTATACTCTATACCCTATAGTTTGATAGCCACAACCATAAAAATTAAACCATTTCAAATCTATAACAAATACCCTAGATCGTATGACCAAATATGCTAAATCCTCGACCCTATACAATAACCATAGACCCTACAACCCAATATGCTAAACCATATGAGGTCGTTATGGGTCGTATGGTGTCCTAAGGGGTCATATGGTGTCCTATAACCCCTTAGGACACCATATGACCCCTGAAGACACAATGTGAACCCTAACGACACGTAAGGGGTTATATGGTATCCTAAGGGGTCATAAGACACTATATGACTCGTTAGGAGACCATATGACCCCTTACGACACCATATGACCCATAACGACACTATATGGTGTTCTAAGGGGTCACATGGTGTCCTAAGGGGTCATATGGTGTCCTATGACCCCTTAGGACACCATATCACCCATAATGACACTATATGGTGTTCTAAGGGGTCACATGGTGTCGTAAGGGGTCATTGGTATCCTCAAGGGTCATATGACACTATATGACCCGTTAGGACACCATATGACTCCTTAGGACACAGTATGGTGTCGTTATGGGTCGTATGGTGTCTTAAGGGGTCATAGGACACCATATGACCCCTTAGGACACCATACGACCCATAAAAACACCATATTGTGCCCTATGGGGTCATATGGTGTCATAACGGGTCATATGGTGTCGTAACGGGTCATATAATGTCTTATGACCCCTTAGGATACCATATAACCCCTTACATGTCGTTAGGGTTCACAATGTATCCTAAGGGGTCATATGGTGTCCTATGACCCCTTAGGACACTATATGACCCCTTAGGACACCATATGGTGTCGTTATGGGTCGTATGGTGTCTTAAGGGGTCATATGGTATCCTATGACCCCTTAGGACGCCATATGACCCCTTAGGACACAATATGGTATCGTTATGGGTCGTATGGTGCAATAAGGGGTCATAATGTGTCCTATGACCCCTTAGGACACCATATGACCCTTTAGGACACAATATGGGTCATATGTTGTCCTAAGGGGTCATATGGTATCCTATGGGGCTATAGGACACCATATGACCCCTTAGGTGTCGTTAGGGATCATATTGTGTCTTAACAGGTCATATGGTGTGTTATGACCCCTTAAGACACCATATGACCCCTTTGGACACCATACGACCCATAATGACATCATATGGTGTCCTAAGGGGTCATAGTACACCATATGACGCCTTACGACACAATGTGAACCCTAACGACACGTAAGGGATTATATGGTATCCTAAGGGGTCATAAGACACTATATGACCTGTTAGGACACCATATGACCCCTTAGGACACCATATGACACCTTAGGACACAATATGATGTTGTTATGGGTCGTATGGTGTCATAAGGGGTCATATGGTATCCTATGACCCCTTAGGACACAATATGGTGTCGTTATGGGTCGTATGGTGTCCTAAGGGGTCATATGGTGTCCTATGACCCCTTAGGACACCATATGACCCCTTAGGACACAATATGGTGTTGTTATGGGTCGTATAATGCCCTAAGGGGTCATATGGTGTCCTATGGGGCCATAGGACACCATATGACCACTTAGGTGTCGTTAGGGATCATATTGTGTCTTAACGGGTCATATGGTGTGTTATGACCCCTTAAGACACCATATGACCCCTTAGGACACCATAGGACCCATAATCACACCATACGGTGTCCCAAGGGGTCATAGGACACCATATAACCCCTTAGGACACAATGTGAACCCTAATGACACGTAAGGGGTTATATGGTATCCTAAGCGGTCATGAGACACTATATGACCCCTTAGGACACCATATGACCCCTTAGGACACCATATGTCCCGTAACAACACTATATGGTGTTCTAAGGGGTCACATGATGTCATAAGGGGTCATATGGTGTCCTATGACCCCTTGGGACACCATATGACCCCTTAGGACACAATATGGTGTCGTTATGGGTCGTATGGTTTCCTAAGGGGTCATATGGTGTCCTATGGGGTCATAGGACACCATATGACCCCTTAGGACACAATAAGTTGTCGTTATGGGTCGTATGGTGTCCTAAGAGGTCATATGGTGTCCTATGGTGCCATAGGACACCATATGACCCCTTAGGTGTCGTTAGGGATCATATTGAGTCTCAACGAGTTATATGGTGTGTTATGACCCCTTAAGACACCATATGACCCCTTAGGACAGAACGTGAACCCTAACAACACATATGGGGTTATATGGTATCCTAAGGGGTCATAGGACACTATATGATCCGTTAGGACACCATATGACCCCTTAGGACACCATATGACCCATAACGACACTATATGGTGTTTTAAGGGCTCACATGGTGTCGTAAGGGGTCATATAGTGTCCTATGACCCCTTAGCGCACTATATGACCCATTAGAACACAATATGGTGTCGTTATGTGTCGTATGGTGTCCTAAGGGGTCATATGGTGTCCTATGGGGTCATAGGACACCATATGATCCCTTAGGACATAATAAGGTGTCGTTATGGGTCGTATGGTGTCCTAAGGGGTCATATGGTGTCCTATGGGGCCATATGACACCATATGACCCCTTAGGTGTCATTAGGGATCATATTGTGTCTTAATGGGTTATATGGTGTGTTATGACCCCTTAAGACACCATATGACCCCTTAGTACACCATACGACCCATAATGACACCATATGGTGTCCTAAGGGGTCATATAGTGTCCTAAGGGGTGGGTGAACTCACAATAATGGTTCCCACTTTTTTGCCACTTTTGACACTGAGACGTACATTTTTAAAATAATCTTCAACTTCCGAGAACTATAACTTTTAAACTATTAAAAATTTGAAGATGATGTAAATTAGTGATTTCTAGCATTTTGTTTTTAGATTCTATATACATTTTTTTCAAATTTTTTTGAAGGATTTTTTAAAAAATTTCCATCTCCCTCGAAAAGTAGTTTTTTACAACAAACTACATTTTTTAAGAGTGAGGTGCCTCCCGAAACGTATAACTTTTTTTCTATAAATGATAAAAACTCAATTCTTTCAAATTTTGGTTTGTAACATCAATATCCAGGGCTTGCATTTGGTTTTATAGTGATATGTTCAATATTTTTCATTTTATAAAGTTTTGAAGTCCGACTAGTCATAATTTAGACATAGGTTTACATTTGAACACATAACTTGTTCTATATAAATCGAAATTTTATTTTATTTTTTTTGTTAGAAAGAAGACATCAATACCAGAGGCATAGATATTTTTCAGAATTTTTTTGAATTAGTTTCTTATTTTTCCCAATGCGTTGAACAGAGAAGTTCATGTTCAATGAAAAACCAATTTTCCATAAAATTAAAAAAACAAGAACATAATAAATTCAAAATATAACAAAATTATACTCATTGGAAAGCTTGCTCCGAGTACTAAAATCTAATATTTTTGGGTTATCAAGATTATTTCATTCGTTCTTTGAACCAGAGCTCCGAAGTCATTAATTCTTCAGAATTCTGAAAATTTTTGGGAGAAACCTCAAATTAGAGGGTTCGAATGAATAGTACTTCCCGCGAATGGGGTTCGCTCGAATCCATTATGGTTCGAGCGAACCCCCATTCGCTCGAACCAATAGGCTTGATTTCGGCCCATACAAAGTCACCCACGGTTCGAGCAAACCCAGGTCCACAACGTGGTTCACTCGAACTCCGAGGGGTAGTTCGAGTGAATACCACTATTTCGCTCGAACACCTAGAAAATCGAAGTTCCCACTTTCGCTAAATTCCTTCGTTGGAAAAAGTGGGAACCAGCTTTATGAATTCACCTGGTTCATAGGACACCATATGACCCCTTAGGACACAATGTGAACCCTAACGACACGTAAGGCATTATATGGTATCCTAAGGGGTCATAGGACACTATATGACCCGTTAGGACACCATATGACCCCTTAGGACACAATATGGTGTCGTTATGGGTCGTATGGTATCGTAAGGGGTCATATAGTATCCTATGACCCCTTAGGACACAATATGGTGTCGTTATGGGTCGTATGGTGTCCTAAGGGGTCATATGGTATCCTATGACCCCTCAGGACACCATATAACCCCTTAGGACACAATAAGGTGTCATTATGGGTTGTATGGTGTCCTAAGGGGTCATATGGTGTCCTATGGGGCCATAGGAGACCATATGACCCCTTAGGTGTCATTAGCGATCATATTGTGTCTTAATGGGTCAAATGGTGTGTTATGACCCCTTAAGACACCATATGACCCCTTAGGACACCATACGACCCATAATAACACCATATGGTGTCCTAAGGGGTCATATAGTGTCTTGAGGGGTCATAGGATGCCATATGACCCCTTACGACACAATGTGAACCCTAACAACACGTAAGGGGTTATATGGTATCCTAAGGGGTCATAGGACACTATATGACCCATTACAACATTATATGACCCCTTAGGACATAATATGGTGTCGTTATGGGTCGTATGGTGTCCTATGACCCCTTAGGTATTCATATGAGCCCTTAGGACACAATATGATGTTGTTATGGGTTGTATGGTGTCCTAAGGGGTCATATGGTGTCCTATGGGGCCATAGGACACCATATGACCCCGTAGGTGTTGTTAAGGATCATATTGTGTCTTAACAAGTCATATGGTGTGTTATTACCCCTTAAGACACCATATGACCCCTTAGGACACCATACGATCCATAATGACACCATATGGTGCCCTAAGGGGTCATATAGTGTCCTAAGGGGTCATAGGACACCATATGACCCCTTAGGACACAATGGGAACCCTAACGACACGTAAGGGGTTATATGGTATCCTAAGGGGTCATAGGATACTATATGACCCATTAGGACACCATATGACCCTTTAGGACACCATATGACCCATAACAACACTATATGGTGTTCTAAGGGGTCACATGGTGTCGTAGGGGGTCATATGGTATCCTATGACCCCTTAGGACGCCATATGACCCCTTAGGACATGATATGGTGTCATTATGGGTCGTATGGTGTCCTAAGGGGTTATATGGTGTCCTATGACCCCTTAGGACACAATATTGTGTCGTTATGGGTGGTATGGTGTGCTAAGGGTTATATGGTGTCCTATGGGGCCATAGGACACCATATGACCCCTTTGGTGTCATTAGGGATCATATTGTGTCTTAACGAGTCATATGGTGTGTTATGACCCTTTAAGACACCATATGACCCCTTAGGACACCATACGACCCATAATGACACCATATGGTGTCCTAAGGTGTCATATAGTGTCCTAAGGGGTCATAGGACACCATATGACCCCTTAGGACACAATGTGAACCCTAACGACACATAAGGGGTTATATGGTGTCCTAAGGGGTCATAGGACACTATATGACCCCTTAGGACACCATATGACCCCTTAGGACACCATATGACGCATAATGATACTATATGGTGTTCTAAGGGGTCACATGGTGTCGTAAAGGGTCATATGATATCCTATGACCCCTTAGGACACGATATGACCCCTTAGGACACAATATGGTTTCGTTATGGGTCATATGGTGTCCTAAGCCCCATAGGACACCATATGACCCCTCAGGACACCATACAACTCATAACAACACCATATTGTGTCCTAAGGGGTCATATTGTGTCCTAAGGGGTCATATGGTATCCTATGACCCCTTAGGACACAATATGACCCCTTAGGACACAATATGGTGTTGTTATGAGTTGTATGGTGTCCTGAGGGGTCATATGGTGTCCTATGGGGCTATAGGACACCATATGACTCCCTAGGTGTCATTACAAATCATATTATGTCTTAACGGGTCATATGGTGTGTTATTGTTGGTATTTTGGTATGGTTTTGTTATTGATGTCAACACTTACTAAAACTCTAGCACTTTGGAGACCCAGCAACATTCACCAGCAAGCAAGTGACTTTTGCATAGTCACCGGTATATAGTACACTGACAGGAAATAATGATCACCGGCACTTGGAATAACTTGGAAAACACTTGGTAATGTTGAAGACATTGTTTGGACATCTTATCTTGGAGAATTGATTATTGGCATTTGCATATTTGTTGTCATCGGCAAATAGGTCCAGGGTTACACCGGTAGGATTATCTTTTCCAGATTAGCATGGCACGCTATGGAGATGATTTATTATTGTTGTAAATGCATTAAGCCGACATGTTCAATCGGTTATTGCATCGGATATTGTATTGTTTGTAAAATGATTTTATTGTAATATCTTGTAGAGCCGACCTACTAAAATTGGTCTTAGGTTATGGTATAAATGTAAGATCTTATTTGTAAGATCAAGTGTGGAATGTGAAATAGATTTGAGTGAAGGTATATGCGAGATTAAGCAGAGCTATACACGCAGACATCATTTGAAGGTGAAGCTAGGTTTTTATGAAAGCATATCAGAACTACACCGGTACTGAATCCAACATATGAAGATGCTATTTTATGTAGCACATTCTTATTGGATTTAGCCATCCAATTGTAGTCAATGTCACTCCCATTTGTGATTGAGCAGTGAGCTCTAAGCGCTTGGCCTTTCTACATGTGCAGAACCCATTTATGTACACTTACTATCTGGAGTAGTATCATCTGATTATGGGTAAGGTTTCCCACCGTGGTTTTTCCCCTTACAGGGTTTCCACGTACAAATATTGGTGTTATGTGTTGTGGATGACTTTGTCTTTTTGTTTCATGCATTAATCTTTATCGATATTGCATTTATATGTTAAATCTGTCCACCGGTATAACAGACTATTTCACTAGTATCAAGTAATAATTTGGCTAAGTTGTTTTTGGTTTAAATTATATTGGTCAACTGATTCACCCCCCCAACCCCCCCTCTCAGTTGCCTCCGGGACCTAACAATTGGTATCAGAGCCTAGTCCTCTTTTGCAGAAGTTTAACAGCTTGAGGAGATCCAATGTCTACTAACTATTTTAGGAAGGACAGTCCTAAACTTGATGGAACCAACTATGGCATATGGAAGATCAGAATGGAGACACATCTGAATTGCACTGGAAAGGACATCTAGGAAGTTACAAAGAATAGTTACACTGTTGCTACTTCCAGTCAGCCTAACCCACCTAACTTGACTAAAGATGAGGAAAATGATTGCAAAGCAAGAAAAGCACTTTTGAGCGCACTAACAGATCAGCAAATCATGGGATTATCAGATAGATCAATTGCTAAAGCTATTTGGGATCATTTGGAAACACTGAATGAAGGAGATTCTAAAGTCAAAATTGCAAAACTTGAAAGCTTTTGGGTCAGGTATGAAAATATGAAAATGGAAGAAGATGAAAGAATTTCTTCTTTTATGAAAAGAGTAAATGAAATTGTTTTGGGTATTAAATGTTGTGGAGGAACCTTAAGTGAAGATGAAATTGTCTCAAAAGTATTAAGAGGGTTGGAAAACTTTCAGCCTTTGAAATTGAGGAATTTGGTCCTGTTGCTACTATAAAGATAGATTTAGCTTTTAAAGCATCATCATCATCTGCATCATCATTTGACAAATCTGATTGGAAAGCCTTTTATGCAAGAGAACTTGAGGAAAGCAGGAAAGAAAATGAAGAACTTGAAGAGCTTGAAGCACTATTTGCAAGAAAAATGCCTAAAGGTCCAGTTGGAAGTAAGTATGAAGGTAAAGCACCCTTTAAATGTTTTAACTGTAATAAGATTGGTCATATGGCTTCAAGATGCCCTAATAGACATGCTAGACTAAGAGAAGAAGCTAGGACATACAAGCCTAACCCTGAATATCAGAGATACAGATTTAAGAAGAATAAAGACAAATCTTGTTATGTAGCTGATGAAGGAGTGACTGATGATTCTGATGATGATCCAGCAGACAATGGATGGGTTTTTGTTGCTATAATAGAAGATCAACTAGCACCTGCAGTCCAACCGGTAGAGCAGGCCTTGGCAACTAAGATTGAAGTAAAAAATGAATGGATCATTGATTCTGGATGCTCACATCATATGACAGGAGACAAAGGTAAATTCTTGAACTTTCAAGAATATAATGGAAGGCTTAGTGAGATTTGGAGATGACAAAGCTTGTCAAATCAGAGGTAAGGGTTCAATATCTCTTGATGGTAAGCATAACATTGACAATGTCTACTATGTTGAAGGTTTAAAGCATAATCCTTTGAGTGTTGGTCAATTAGTTGAGAAATGATTTCAGTTACAATTTAAAAATGGAAAATGCAAAATCATGAATAGAACTGGTTTAGAAATTGCAAACGGTAATCAAACTAGAGGTAATATCTTTCATTTGAATAACAGTGAAAAGACATGCTTGATTGCACACATTGATGAAAGTTGGTTATGGCATAAGAGACTCTGTCATGAAAACTTTGATTGCATGGTAAAAATCAGTACTACTAAGCCAGTTAGAGATTTACCTAAAATTATCAAACCTCACAATACAATATGTAAGGAATGTCAATTTGGAAAACAAGCTAGAGCTAGTTTCAAAAGTATTCCAGAAAAATCCAATAATGCTCTTGATTTAATTCATACTGATTTATGTGGTCCAGCTAGAACTAAAAGCTTACAAGGTGATAGATATTTCATGCTAATCATTGATGACTATTCTAGAATGTGTTGGGTTACCTTTCTCAAAGAAAAATCAGAAGCACTTGGAAAGTTTAAATTGTTCAAAGCAATGGTTGAAAATGAAACCAGTAAGAAAATAAAATGTTTAAGATCAGATCAAGAAGGAGAATTTACATCTAAGGAGTTTAATGCATTCTGTGAAGTGAATGGAATCAGAAGATAGCTATCAGCACCTCGGACACCACAACAGAATGGAGTTGTTGAAAGGAAAAATAGAACTATCTTGGATGCAGCCAGAAGTATGCTATCAGAAGCAAACTTGCCACATATATATTGGAGAGAGGTAGTAAGTACAACGATCTATACATTCAACAAAGTTCACATCAAAGGTGAAACTGGTAAGACCCCTCATGAATTATGGTTTGGTATTACTCCTACTCTTCAATATTTCAGAATATTTGGAAGTAAATGTTACATCAGAAGAGATGAGTACATTGGGAAATTTGATCTTAGAAGTGATGAAGGAATATTTTTAGGTTATTCATCTAAGAGTAAAGCATATAGATGTTTTAACAAAAGATTGCAGAAAATTGTTGAGAGTACAAATGTAAAGATTGATGAACAATTCAGAGGAACTTCAAGGTACATAGATTCTGAACCGGCAACAGAAATTATAAATCAACCTACACTAAATACACTGGTACAGAGTGAAGATCCAGTTACACCGGTATCATCTGAAAATTCCACTGTGACTGAAGATCTACAACAAACAAAGACACCCCGGTATGTAAGACTGAATCATTCTGAAGATCGGATAATTGGAAACAAGCATAAAGGAGTTATGACAAGAGGAAGATTTGCAAATGAAGAGGTATGTCTTATTTCTCAAATTGAACCATCATCAGTTAATGAGGCATGTGAAGATAAATAATGGACTAAAGCTATGGAAGAAGAATTAAAACAAATTGAGAAAAATAACACTTGGACATTAGTTCCCCAGCCTAAAGATAAAAATGTAATTGGAACCAAATGGGTATTCAAAAATAAACTTAATGAAGAGGTAAGGTTATCAGAAATAAAACAAGATTAGTGTGTAAGGGATATTCTTAGAAAGAAGGAGGTGACTACAATGAAACCTTTGCACCAGTAGCTATAATTGAGGCAGTTAGATTGTTTTTGGCTTTTGCAGCACATAAGAACTACAAAGTATATCAGATGGATATTAAATGTGCATTTCTGAATGGAGATCTTGAAGAGGAAGTCTACATTGAACAACCTGATGGATTTTCTTTGACAGATGACAAAGATATAGTTTGCATGTTAAGGAAAGCTTTGTATGGATTAAAGCAAGCTCCAAGAGCTTGGTATTCAAGATTAGATAAGCATCTTTTGAAGATTGGTTTTTCTAAAGGTAATGCTGGCAGTAACTTATACTATAAAGTGACTAATGATGACATCTTGGCTATAGAAAGTTTTGTTGATGATATAGTCTTTGGAGGAGAAGATGGATTGTGTAAAGAATTTTCTATCAAAATGCAGTAAGAATTTGAAATGTCTATGATTGGTGAAATAAGATTCTTTTTAGGATTACAGATATCACGGACTGATAGAGGTATATTCTTGAGTCAATCAAAATACTTAAAAGAGTTACTAAAGAAATTTGGGATGGAAAACTCTAAACCGGTAAGCACACCTATGACTACAAATGACAAACTATCCATAAGAGATGAATCTACACCTATGGATCCAACAAGGTACAAATCTATGATAGGAGGTTTACTGTATCTGACACAAACAAGACCTGATATTATGAATGCAGTATGTATTGTTTCAAGATTTCAAAGTAATCCTAGAGAAAATCATGAATCAGCAGTAAAAAGGATTTTCTGGTACCTACAAGGCACTACAAATCTTGGATTATGGTATCCTAGAGATGAAAACTTTGACCTATGTGCATACACAGACGCAAATTGGGCAGGAGATATCGATGATAGAAAAAGCACCACCAGCGGAGCATTTTTTCTTGGAAGCAAGTTGAGTAAGAAATAGAGTTGTACATCTTTATCAATAGCAGAATCATAATATGTTGCAACAGCAACTAACTGTACACAGGTACTATGGCTTAAACAAATGTTGAAAGATTTAAAGGTAAAATGCAAGGAACCTATAACTATCTATTGTGACAACACAACAACAATTGATATATCTAAGAATCCGGTATTACATTCTAAAACAAAACATGTTTCAATCAAATTGAATTTTCTAAGGGAGAATGTTGAAGCAAAAGAAATAAAACTAGTTTATGTGAATACTAAAGAGCAGCTTGCAGATATTTTCACTAAATCTCTGCCTAAGGAGACTTTGAATATCTTAGTGTAGCATCCTAAAATTGCGACACTTGCAATTTCGACTGCATTTCGGTCTTCACGATGGCGACGCAACACGCAACCTGAATGGAGACCCCGAAACCTGATTATGACACTGAAAACTGCATTTTCTTGCACCCTGGCCTGAACCTCCTTTGCACCCTACTGTCCCGGGAGGTGGGACCAAAGCGCCCAGCGCCCTGGTCCTTCAGGACCATGGCGCCCAGTGCCCTGGTCCCTGGGTCCTATTTTGGGCCTGGTCTCTTTTGGACTTCGGGTCTTTTTGTTTGCAATTTGGAAATTAACTTTCCCTTGTCGGCCTAAGGTCGGGAAAATCAGTCTATCAGCCCTAAATGACAAGTATATAAACAACATTGTCCTCTCCCATTTGGGTAAGAAGGTCACACATGTGCAAAAGCGTGGAAACTATACTCAAGCATTCAAGCATTCAAGCATTCCTTCAAGCAATTGATCATTTCAAGTCTCCATTCAAGGCTAAGTGTTGCATTCAAGACAAGGATTCAACCATTGAAGAGGAGATCACTTACTACATACTACATACAACATACTACAACAACATACAACATCTATACCTTCGCACATAAGGATACAAACATCCTTAGAACAAGGTATTAGTACTTGTTTTACAGTCATTTACATTTACAGCACTTGCTCATTTCTTGGTTAATTCCAAAACCGGGGTTTGACCTAATGGCAAACCCCTAATCCCTAACCCCCCAATCATCTTCGCTTTTCTGTGTGTAGGTTGCAGGTACGCGGCTGAAATTGAAGATCTGGAATCCTTGTGCAGAGACGAACAGATCCTCCTTCGTTTCGCGGATTTTTCGGAGGACCGTGGCGCCGGGCGCCATCGTCCCGACAACTTTTGCTCAAATTTGCAGGACAGCGCCGTATCGACATTTTATTGCTAATTCCAGGTCCGCAGCTTCATCCTATATCCCTATCTCAGTTTATAAGCGAATCTTTGTCACTTTCTATGCATTCCTAGCTTAATTCTTCTATGCACATTCTTTACAAAAGAGGGTAGCCTTGCTGTCATAACCCTTGAAACTCATTTAGCATCCAATCTTGCATTGCGTGGGATTGGATCTTGTGGGTTTCAACCCCTCTTTTGAATGTAAAGTCTCTTCCCTAAGTGAAAACCATCAACCCTAGTGAATCTCCCTTCTCTCTCCTTGGAGTTGGAAGAGGGGAGAGCAACTAGGGTTCGATCACGATTTTCCGCTTTACATTTTGGTGAACCCGACGTGAACATCCTTTCTAATTTTTCATGCTTAGATCTGAAAAAATTGATTACATTTCCATGTTTGATCTTTTGCAAAATTTTAGAGGTGATTGCATAAAAACGCTAAAATTTCTTTTTAGTAATTAAACTTGTGAAATATTTAATTATTAATGCTTGTTTCAGATCTGCCCTTCTATTACAAATTATCAATTCATATTTGTGCTTTAATTTTGAAAATTAAGTGGTTAAGTGTCAAAACCCTAATTTTTGAAACCCTCTTGATTCAACCTTTGTCCGACAATTTCACTGATCAAAACATCTCCAAATCAGCTGTAACTTTGGATTCCGCAATAAAATCACAATATCTTTCATCCCTGAAAATTTGGAAAAAAGTTGCGAGGACCGTGTGCACTCCGAGCGCCATCGTCCCCAACATTTTTTTCGAAATTTCGGGAGCGAGATCTTACTGTATTTTCCTGCTAAAATCCAGAATTTTGGCTGATTTTATCAATTTTAACACCTTCAAAATTAAAGTTAAAGTTGGTCTTGTGATTGCTTGGATTAAGGCTTTTAAACATTCAAAAATCATTGAAACTGAAATTTTGTGTCAAAATTGTGTTCTTACTGTCCTAAATCTGAAAAGTGTGTTTGCATTCATTCAAAATTTCAGTGCTTTATTTAAATTCTTGCAATTTGTGACTTTTGAAATTAAGTGCTTAATTACAACAACTTTAATTTCCGCTTTCAAAATTGAATTTTGCGTGAAATTGAGTCAATTTTTAAATTTCAAAATTTGCATTGCTCTTGACATTCCCTCTAAAATCATAAAATTCAAAATTTTAGTTTCCCTCTCTTTTTCAAAATTCAAATTTTGCATTTTTCGACAATCTTGGTAGGATTCAATTTTGAGATTGCAACTTTAATTTGGCCTACCTACAGATTGTAAAATCACTCAATTTTTTCAGATTAGCTTTAAAATGATCATACCTTTCATCCCTGCAAATTTCGAAAAAAGTTGCAAGGACCGTGTTGCACTCCGAGCGCCACGGTCCCAGACATTTTTTCCGAAATTTCGGGAGACTGTTGTGATTGCATTTAACAGCTTAAATCCAGAAGATTGGCTGATTTTACTGAAAATTGCTACCTCTAAATTCAAAATTTCCTCTTCCTTTCTAGTGCATGAGTTTTACAACAATAAGCCCTACTTACACTATTCCCGTTAGACGAAGCCGTAGAATTAAGTTTCTCCGAGGTTTAATTACCGAGGAGATGGAACCTAATTTGAATAGCCTTTTTAACGAGGACATGGGTAATTCCTCTAATCCTCCTAATGATGAAGAAGCTCTCCATGAGGTTTCTGAAGAACAACTTTCGAAATTGGATAACCAATTTGACGATTTTCACCAATGGATGTCTCATGAGTATCCCGATAGTCAAGCTCTTCGTTTAATTGAGGGTCTAAAACGTATGCTTCAAAGTGATAAGAATGGAATTGATATTTTGCGTGGTATTGCACACATTGTGGATTCGAATGTGATGCCTATGAAGAGTTGTGCTGAAAATTTGGGTTATACACAACCTCCTACTCAAGTCAATCATTCTATTCCTTTGATGACTTCTATTGCTAGCATACCTACCTTTACATCAAACATAATGGCTACTTCTACACAAGACATTCCTCCTGTGATCACCAGTCATGGGGGCAATCCTGCTTCTTCAATTAACCCTCTTCCTTCATTTAATCCGACTTCTTCATTCATTCCTTCAATGAGTGTTCCTATTATATCTCCGCAAATGAACATGATGCAAGGGGCAATTCATTCAATCATTCCATTCCTCCTTGTAGTGTTCCTCCTGTCCAATCATCTCCTATGATTAACTATCATAGTGTCCCACCACCTTACTCTCTACCTTCTTTCAATAACATAACACCTCCATCACAATCTAATACGTCTAATATGAACTCTTCGACTGAAGCGACCATTAACAATCTTACACAAACTGTCTCTTCTTTACAGCGACAAATTGCCTCTATGAATCAATCTAAGTTTAGTGTGCCCACATTTGATGTTGCAAGCCCACTTTCTCTTGACATTGTCCGAGCTATTTCCCCTAAACATTTTGAAATCCCGCATTTGGAGCTTTATAATGGTAAAGGTGATCCTCTAACACATGTTAAGACTTTTCAAACAATTTGTACTGATTTTGCTTATGACCCAAGGTTGCTTGCAAAACTATTCACTAGAACATTAAGAGACAAAGCCCTACAATGGTATTGCTCGTTGCCTTCTTATTCTATTACTTCTTTCGAACAACTTGCAAATGCTTTCATTCAACAATTTCAAAACAATATAAGTCCTAAAGTTACTTTGATTGATTTAATGCATTGTAAACAAGGTGTTAAAGAAAAAGTGACTGATTTCATTGGTAGATATAAGCATTTGTATGCTCAAATTTCTTTTCCAGTGCCTGACAATGATATTCAAAGAATCTTTATTTCTAATTTACAAAAATATATTCGAGACAAACTCCTGTTTTCTAAGTTTACTTCTTTCCAACAGTTGTGTGCAACTCTTCACAATTATCAACTGACTGTGAGTCAAATGGAACAATCACATCCTATGGCTCCGAGTGATAAGGGTGATAGCAGTCAACAACCATTTGGAAAGTTTAAACCGAACAGATATTCCATCAAATTCAATGAAAACATCATCAACAACAATGTGAATGCAGCATCAGGTGTGCCTCCTATTTCTAAATTTTTCAAGAAAGAAAGAAAGTATACTCCTTTGAATGAATCATTGCATAGTATTATGAATAAGTTATTGGAACAAAATGTGCTTACTCTTCCTCCTATAAGACAAATTGATCCTGCAAAGATTACTTCACCTTATTTTGATAACAAAGCTTTTTGTCAATTTCATCGTCAACCTGGGCATGATACTGAAAAATGTTTTGCTTTAAAGGGGAAAATTCAAGATTTGATTGATAATAATACTATCTCTGTTTCTAGTGTGAATGATAAAGGCAACAAATCTGTAGCTCTTCCTAACCAAAATCTTCAAATTTTTACTGATCCATTACCTTCTCATACCTCTAATGCGATTGAGGCTAATGATTCCTCTCTCTCATCTGATGATCTTGTGTCCATGAATCTGAATGTGATTAACTTTATAGAGCAGCAGAAAATCCCTAAAGAACCTTCCATCACATTTGATTCTAGTGAAACCATTAGGGCACCTGATGGTCCTTTATACATAGTTGCAAAAGTCAAGAATACACCTTGCCGTGGAGTGCTTATTGATCCTTCGTGCATGGTTAATGTTATTACTGAAGAATTTCTTTTTTCTTTGCAATTGAATCAAGTGATCTATGACAAAACAGATGTGATTGTGAAACTATTTGATGCATTTTCTTCTCCTGCAATTGGTTCTATTACATTGCCTATTGAGGTCCATAACAAATCCCTTGATGTGAACTTTGCTATTATTCCATCTTCCGAACAATTTCGTGTGAAGCTTGGCTATCCTTGGCTATCTTCCATGAAAGCTATTGCTTCTCCTATTCATAAGTGTTTGAAATTTCCCCATAATGGTGAAGTTGTTACTGTCAATCATAGTCTCTTTAAACCAACTGAAAGAACTTCTAGCGTTCCTATTGATTACTTTTGGCCTAAACAATTCCAGTCTCTTCCTCCGCGAAGTGATCATCTTTTTAAATCTTATCAAAAGTGGAAAACAGATATGATCCTATCTCAAAGTGAACCTAGAACACCCGAACTTGACATTCCTATCGTTCTTGAGAAGAAAGTTCTTCCTTTGAAAGATAAAACTAATGTCTTTCCTCAAGAAGATTCCCAACCCATCCCTATGGATGTGACTATGTCTATGCCTAATAAACCTTCTAAGAGTAGACCTATACCTCCTCGTCATGATGGACTTGGTCTTCTTCCTAAACCAAATATTCCTCCTTTATATGGAGCAGTTCCTCCTCCTTCCTCTTATGGAGAGAAGAGACCTTCCTCTTCTCCTATTGTTCAGCCTAAGAGACCACAACCTAAACACCCAAGTGATAAGGATGAGAACATTCCTCCTCCTCAATCTTCTTCACTTCCTACTAAGACTAGACAAAATCGTTCTGCACGTGAACGCCGGCGAAAGCGTCGTCTTAGAGCTCAAACTTTACAATCCCCAAAAACACCTTCAACAAGCATTATTCCATTTTCTCCAAAATCTCCTAAACATAAGATGCATGATGGTCTTGATCCTGTGCGAATTAAAGACCCCATTTTTATAAATCTTGATGATGCTATAGATGAAAATGTTATTCATGATGAAAATGTTATTCCTCTTGCTTCCGATAGTGAATATGAACTTGTTGATATTGATAACCATTTATCTAATGAATTTTCTAAAGCACTTATCCTAGCTCCTAGACAAGAACAACGTGGCTCGGAACATGAACATAGCCCTTGTTTGGATCTTGTGATAGCTCCATCTGTTGTGTTGGATGTTCCTCCTCTAGCGTGTTCCCTGCCTTCCCGAAACATTGATCAGCAAGATCGGGGGGTAGATGACGTGCTAGACTAGTTACATTAGCATAGCAGATTCTCTCCTCCTCTCTTGTGTTACTTCTTCTATATGTTATTCTCATTCTTCTATTTGTTGTCCTTGGTGTTGTCTACTTGAGGACGATGCAAAGCATTGAGATCTCTCGATCTCTCTCATGTTGACTCAAAAGACACATGTGTTCCCTTCTTCTAGGTGACCTTCCTTGACTGGGGAATGAAGAACAATTATGCATACATACATATGATATACATGAATTATCATACAACATACTGACCCCGAGGAAAGCGAAGTCACCTTGTGCTTTGTGTTTTGTGTCTATTATCCTTGGGCTTATCTCATACTTGGGGGCTAAATCCTTGTGATAACGTGCTCCTTTCTCATTTCTTATATGTATCACTACCTTAAAGCAATCACCCCCGGTGAGGCATGTGCGATCGCTTTAACGTAGGGGGGCATACATCCCGTTCATATCTTTTCAAGATACTTGAAAATTTCTTGGCAAATTTAGCCTTGCCTTGAAAATTTTTGATATCTTTCTTGCATGACTCATAGTGAGGGAACCTTACTACTGACAGTCATGGTTCTCCCTCGTGATCTTCCCTTTTACTTTGTCAATCGAAGTCGTAAGATCCTTAGTCCACTCGAGGTTTGGTGTATCTTGCCTCCTTGACGTGGTGAAAGTTTTTCAATGTTGTTTCCTTGTACTTTACCGGAAGTATGAGCGTACGCCTATACTCCCACTAAAGTGGGGGCTAAATGTAGCGTCCTAAAATTGTGACACTTGCAATTTTGACTGCATTTCGGTCTTCACGATGGCGACGCAACATGCAACCTAAATGGAGACCTCGAAACCTGATTATGACACTGAAAACTGCATTTTCTTGCACCCTGGCCTGAACCTCCTTTGCACCCTGCTGTCCCGGGAGGTGGGACCAGAGCGCCCAGCACCCTGGTCCTTTAGGACCAGGGCGCCCAATGCCCTGAGGACCATGGCGCCCAGCGCCCTGGTCCCTGGGTCCTATTTTGGGCCCGGTCTCTTTTGGACTTCGGGTCTTTTTGTTTGCAATTTGGAAATTAACTTTCCCTGGTCGGCCTAAGGTCGGGAAAATTAGTCTATCAGCCCTAAATGACAAGTATATAAACTACATTGTCCTCTCCCATTTGGGTAAGAAGGTCACACATGTGCAAAAGCGTGGAAACTATACTCAAGCATTCAAGCATTCAAGCATTCCTTCAAGCAATTGATCATTTCAAGTCTCCATTCAAGGCTAAGTGTTGCATTCAAGACAAGGATTCAACCATTGAAGAGGAGATCACTTACTACATACTACATACAACATACTACAACAACATACAACATCTATACCTTCGCACATAAGGATACAAACATCCTTAGAACAAGGTATTAGTACTTGTTTTACAGTCATTTACATTTACAGCACTTGCTCATTTCTTGGTTAATTCCAAAACCGGGGTTTGACCTAATGGCAAACCCCTAATCCCTAACCCCCCAATCGTCTTCGCTTTTCTGTGTGTAGGTTGCAGGTACGCGGCTGAAATTGAAGATCTGGAATCCTTGTGCAGAGACGAACAGATCCTCCTTCGTTTCGCGGATTTTTCGGAGGACCGTGGCGCTGGGCGCCATCGTCCCGACAACTTTTGTTCAAATTTGCTGGACAGCGCCGTATCGACATTTTACTGCTAATTCCAGGTCCGCAGCTTCATCCTATATCCCTATCTCAGTTTATAAGTGAATCTTTGTCACTTTCTATGCATTCCTAGCTTAATTCTTCTATGCACATTCTTTACAAAAGAGGGTAGCCTTGCTGTCATAACCCTTGAAACTCATTTAGCATCCAATCTTGCATTGCGTGGGATTGGATCTTGTGGGTTTCAACCCCTCTTTTGAATGTAAAGTCTCTTCCCTAAGTGAAAACCATCAACCCTAGTGAATCTCCCTTCTCTTTCCTTGGAGTTGGAAGAGGGGAGAGCAACTAGGGTTCGATCGCGATTTTCCGCTTTACACTTAGAGATCAGCTTGGGGTCATACCCCCACCGGTAGATACTTAAAGAGTTGATACTTGTCATCGATCGGCAGAATTCACTGAGAAATCTTTTACTTCGGCTTTGATGAAGAAGCTACTTCAAAGGGGGAGTAGTTTTTATATTGAAATTGATTGGTATTTTGTATCTAAACTTAGTTTTATTGTAACTTTGGCATTTTATGTCAAAGGGGGAGAGATATCTATGGAAAAACACATTATCTTTTGGGAAGAGATTGGTATAGAAAAATATAAGGAAACACATGTAACTCTCAAGGGGAGAGATTGTTACTTTACGAAGATTGTTGGTTTTTGTATTTGGCAATTCTGTTTTGGCACTTTGATGGTTTTTCCATCTTGTGTTGCCATCAATGCCAAAGGGGGAGATTGTTGGTATTTTGGTATGGTTTTGTTATTGATGTCAACACATACTAAAACTCTAGCAGTTTGGAGATACAACAACATTCACCGACAAGCAAGTGACTTTTGCACAGTCACCGGTATATAGTACACCGGAAGGAAATAATGATCACTGGCACTTGGAATAACGTGGAAAACATTTGGTAATGTTGAAGACATTGTTTGGACATCTTATCTTGGAGAATTGATTATTGGCATTTGCATATTTGTTGTCACCGGCAAATAGGTCCAGGGTTACACCGGCAAGATTATCTTTTCCAGATCAGCATGGCACGCTATGGAGATTATTTATTATTGTTGTAAATACATTAAGCCGACATGCTCAATCGGTTATTGTATCGGATATTGTATTGTTTGTAAAATGATTTTATTGTAATATCTTGTAGATCCGACCTACTAAAATTGGTCTTAGGTTATGGTATAAATGTAAGATCTTATTTGTAAGATCAAGTGTGGAATGCGAAATAGATTTGAGTGAAGGTATATGCGAGATTAAACAGACCTATACACGCAGACATTATTTGAAGGTGAAGCTAGGTTTTTATGAAAGCATATCAGAACTACACTGGTACTGAATCCAGCATATGAAGATGCTATTTTATGCAGTACATTCTTATTGGATTTAACCATCCAATTGTAGTCAGTGTTACTCCCATTTGTGATTGAGCAGTGAGCTCTAGGCGCTTGGCCTTTCCGCATGTGCAGAACCCATTTATGTACACTTACTATCTGCAGTAGTATCATCTGATTATGGGTAAGGTTTCCCGCTGTGGTTTTTCCCCTTACAAGGTTTCCACATACAAATATTGGTGTTATGTGTTGTGGATGACTTTTTCTTTTTGTTTCATGCATTAATCTTTACCAACATTGCATTTATCTATTAAATATATCCACTGGTATAACAGACTGTTTCACCGATATCAAGTAATAATTTGGTTAAGTTGTTTTTGGTTTAAATTATATTGGTCAACTGATTCACCCCCCTCCCTCTCAGTTGCCTCTGGGGCCTAACAGTTATGACCCCTTAAGACACCATATGACCCCTTAGGACACCATACAACCCATAATGACACCATATGGTCTCCTAAGGGGTCACATAGTGTCCTATGGGGTCATAGGACACCATATGACCCCTTAGGACACAATGTGAACCCTAACGACATGTAAGGGGTTATATGGTATCCTAAGGGGTCATAGGACACTATATGACCCATTAGGACACCATATGACCCATTAGGACACCATATGACCCATAATGACACCATATGACCCATAATGACACTATATGGTGTTCTAAGGAGTCACATGGTGTCCTAAGGGGTCATATGGTGTCCTAGGACCCCTGGGGACACCATATGACCCCTTAGGACACAATATGGTGTCGTTATGGGTCGTATGGTGTCGTAAGGGGTCATATAGTATTCTATGACCCCTTAGGACACCAAATGACCCCTTAGGACACAATATGGTGTCATTATGGGTCTTATCGTGTCCTAAGGGGTCATATGGTGTCCTATGACTCCTTAGGACACCATATGACCCCTTAGGACACAATATGGTGTTGTTATGGGTTGTATGGTGTCCTAAGGGGTCATATGGTGTCCTATGGGGCCATAGGACACCATATGACCCCTTAGGTGTCGTTAGGGATCATATTGTGTCTTAACGGGTCATATGGTTTGTTATGACCCCTTAAGACACCATATGACCCCTTAAGAAACCATATGACACATAATGACACCATATGGTATTCTAAGGGGTCATATAGTGTCCTAAGTGGTCATAGGACACCATATGACCCCTTAGGACACAATGTGAAACCTAGTGACACGTAAGGGGTTATATGGTATCCTAAGGGGTCATAGAACACTCTATGACCCGTTAGGACACCATATGACCCTTTAGGACACCATACGACCCATAACGACACCATATTGTGTCCTAAGGGGTCATATGGTGTTCTAAGGGGTCACATGGTGTCGTAAGGGGTCATATGGTGTCCTATGACCCCTTAGGACACCATATGACCCCTTAGGACACAATATGGTGTCGTTATGGGTCATATGGTGTCCTAAGGGGTCATATGGTGTCCTATGGGGTCATAGGATGCCATATGACCCCTTAGGTGTTGTTAGGGATCATATTGTGTCTTAACGGGTCATATGGTGTGTTATGACCCCTTAAGACACAATATGACCCCTTAGGACACCTTATGTTGTCATTATGGGTCATATGGTGTCCTATGGGATCATAAGACACCCAATGACCGCTTAGGACACCATACGACCCATAATGACACCATATGGTGTCCTAAGGGGTCATAGGGCACCATATGACCCCTTAAGACACAATGTGAACCCTAACGACACGTAAGGGGTTATGTGGTATCCTAAGGGGTCATAGGACACTATATGACCCGTTAGGATACCATATGACCCCTTAGGACACCATATAACCCATAACAACACTATATGGTGTTCTAAGGGGTCAGATGGTGTCCTAAGGGGTCATCTAGTGTCCTATGATCCCTTAAGACACCATATGACCCCTTAGGACACAATATGGTGTCGTTATGTGTTGTATGGTGTCGTAAGGGGTCATATGGTGTCCTATGACTACTTAGGACACCATATGACCCCTTAGGACACAATATGGTGTCGTTATGGGTTGTATAGTGTCTTGAGGGGTCATATGGTGTCCTATGGGGTCATAGGACACAATATGACCCCTTAGGTGTCATTAGGGATCATATTGTGTCTTAACAGGTCATATGGTGTGTTATGACCCCTTAAGACACCATATGACCCTTTAGGACAACTTATGTTGTCATTATGGGTCATATGGTGTCCTAAGGGGTCATATGGTGTCCTAAGGTATCATCGCACATGATAAGACCATACTGACCCTATATGGTGTACTAGGGGCTCATATGATGTCCCAAGGGGTCATAGGACACCATGCGAACCATACTGACACCATATTGTGTACAAAGGGGTCATATGGTGTCCTAAGGGGTCATAGGATACCATATAACCCTTTAGGACACAATATGACCCCTAACAACACCTAAGGGGTCATATGGTGTCCTATGACCCATTAAGACACCATATGGTGTCGTTATGGGTTGTATGGTGTCCTAAGGGGTCATATGGTGTCCTATGACCACTTAGGATAGAATATGGTGTCATTATGGGTCCTATGGTCTAAGAGGTCATATGGTGTCTTATGACCCCTTAGGACACCATATGACCCCTTAGGTGTCGTGGTATCCTATGACCCCTTAGGACCTAGAGAGATAAGGGAGTGAGGAAGAAACTGAGGGAAAGAGGTGAGAGAGGGAATTAGATGGGTGTAAGGATAAAGAGGGAGATAGCTCGAGGAATAGGAGAATAAGGGAATTGTGAGAGCTAGAGAGGGGAGGGACAAAGAAGAGTATGTATCTATAAGAATGAAGAGCCCAAGAAGAGGCAAGGGGAGAGAGGGAATATGAGATCTAGTTCATAGAGAGAGATGGAACTACGAGACGGGGATTTCTATGTACACATTTGGCCCTCTCCCTATTTGGCGCGCGCCAAATGTGGAATATGGACCACATTTGGCGCGCACCAAATAGAAAAATCCATTCATCACATTTGGCGCACACCAAATGGAAAATCCATTCATCACATTTGGCGCACACCAAATAGGGTGAGCGCCATATTTGGCACATGCCAAATGGCCCGCTTTGGGAAACACCAAACCTATGGGTTGGATTTGCCTTGGGCATCCAACCCAAAGGTTTGGACGACCATTTCAGGCTAGAGACGTGTTTTTATCAGAACATTGAAAATTTTGACATATTTTTGGTCGTGCTCTCTGTTAGGTTTGCACATGTTTCAATGAAGTTAAAAAAAATACTATGGTAAACTTGAGCTCCCTCTTATCTATCCAACAATGTAATTTATTTCAAATTTTGATTTCGTTAAGTCTTTCATCTATAATTTCTTTTGTGAGTGTGTCCGTTTTTTGTCAAAAACCAACATGCATTATTTTGGCTATAGATTTTTACACGTTCATCAGATTTTGAAAAAACTTACATTTTTAGAAACTAGATTCCATTCTACACAATTTAAAAAAAAAAGTTTTGATTTTTGATTAGTTTTCAATGATTTTAGGGGGGAGCACGCTCAAATTTCTATTTTTTGGGATGTGTCCACTTCAAAAATTAGGAAAAAATCATATACTCACTAAAAAATTAGCTGAAAAATCTGGCATAAACTACAAGGTGTTAGCTAATTTCTCACTAAAGTGATTTTAAAAATTCAAAAAGAAAGTTAACATTTTAGGGGGGCCACAACAGATGCTATGTTATGTTTTTTGCATAAAAACAGGACCACTTTTTATGGCCCCCCTTTTTGAAGCCCTTAATCTCCACCATTTTCAAAAAAAATTAGTAGTTTAGAAAGTAGACTCGAAGCACTCTGACTCTTGTTCTTATTGCATCTTCAAATTTGCTGTGTAACTATCTTCAATTTGTCGTTGAAGTTCAGACTTTGCTGATTTCAGGAAAAAGTGGCATCTTAATGATGAATACTAAGAGGGGGGGGTGAATTAGTATACCGAAAAACACTATATTTAAACACTTAAACAGTCTAGTGATAAACCGGTAGAACAGTTTAACAGTCAAACCAGTTAACAGACAACCAAACCAAAATGCAAATAAGACATTCACCCATAGGAGCAATAACACCATAACAAAAAATATTTGACGTGGAAACCCAAATGGGAAAAACCATGGTGAGATGAAACTCACGAGTAACTATCTGCAGAATAGGAACCAGACCGGTTAAGGTCATACAATGTTCTTTACCAAAACAAATCCTGTTAGGAATCTCAATCTCTATTAGGAGACAAGTCCGATCAAAGACTACCTTGCTAGAGGATTTTAGATCCACAAATGTGAACCACCTTGTTAGAGGATTTTACAAAGGCTACTATGAGCCTACCCGATTAAGGGCTTCAGACTTGTCGAAGATGTGAGTAATCAACAAGAGATTGATCTAGCAAATAGCACATATTGCTTGGTTAGATCCACTATGGCTCATAGCTAATGCATTCCAACATTACTTCAGTCTTCAACACATTCACTCTCTGTCTCTCTTTTCAGACCTAAACTTCTTGTCTTTATTTTCCCTTACAAAAACTCATCAACCACCTTAAAACCCTAGCAACACCTAAAACCTTAGACATGATGTCCTTATAAAGGAATCTGATTTCATGTCGGTCCAATAGGTTTACAATCCAATTTCCTAGGTTCAATGAATCTAGACACACTTGGTAGCACGACACAAAAAGCACCGCCAGAGTGTCGGCACCATCAAACAATTGGTGGATGGTAACTCATCTCAAAATGTCGATTGGTAACTCATCACAGAGTATTACCGATTCATACAAAATACCTGTTGTCGGTTTGTCAAAGAAATGAAGACTGGGAAATATGTGTTTTGCCACTTGATCCCTCGTACCGCTTGAGGTCCACGAACCGCTTGGAGTCAACATACCGCTTCAGACCGGTAAACACATTTTGCAAAACATCAATAGTCTAAAGACTATAATACAACATACCGGTTGCAACAAATTCCGGTTGAGCTTTAACTCATTCATATAAAAGTGATCTCAATGCAAGTGTGTGTCCATCAATGACAATCACAACATAATCATCAAAAATGCCAACAATCTCCCCCTTTGGCATTGATGGCAACACTTAGGAAAATTTTGACATATAAGTGTTTTACAACAAAATCATGCCATAAGCAAAATTGCTCCCCCTAAGCATATACACTATCTCTTTAGCTAACAATACAATGTATAACTATTTGCATATAGAGATAGTCATGAAGATATTTAGAGCATACATCAAAATTTTAAATACTAGAATACTTCTCCCCCTTTGCCAACAATGACAAAGTATAGCTAGAACAACCCCTGTTTTCATTTGGTATTAAAATCATAAGAGTTTATGACAATAAAGAATAAAACTTGTCAAAAAGTGATCTAAAGTCCTGCAAAAATTGTTTCATAGATAAAGACCAAGACTCAAGTAGGGAGGTGGCTACTTCTTTCTCTGTTTGCATCTGGAAGACCTGCTCTTCCATGGCATCTATGGTGCTCATCTCTTGAGTCACTGTTAAGGCATCCAGATTTAGATAGCACTTTTGAAGTATTTGCAGGTGTGGGAGGAGAACCAGTTGGAGCTCCTACAAATCTCGTGACCTGGTGCTAATCTCAAGCTCTATTCTTGCAGACTCAATATGAAACCATTGAATGGTTTGCCCATAAGCAGTAAAGGAGTCATATGGCAGCTTGAAGGTGCTCATGTATAACTGCAAGTCAGATTGAAGCTTTTGCTTCTGTGCAAGCACATCATCACAGAAGAGATGGGGTTGACAAATCTTACTGAGTAGTAGATTCCCCTCATCCAAAGCATCCCTTATATCTTTTTGAGCTTTTTGAAGATCAGACCGGAGCTCATTTAGCTTCTTCACCAAAGCAATATTCAAAGCTTTCTGATGCTCTTTCTTGGCACTTTCCTTTGCTACCTCTTCTAAACTCTGAACCTGATCATCCACTACTGTGCATAAGAGCTTTAATTGAGCTAGTGATGAATCAGTAGTTGGGAGGTTTGTATCAGGTATCAAACCGGTAAGAGTGTCCACCGCAGCTTGGATCACATCTTGTTCCTTTTTCCTCCTTATCATTTCAAGGCATTCTTGAGCAACCTTGATGCTCTATAGCAGCTCCATTTCACTTGCGGACTGGAGGTCAATAGGACTGGTGAGGTTAGTCAGTTTGGCTTGACTACCGGTTGCCTTTGGAGTCTCCATCTGCGTGCTCTTTGCCGCTTCTGCTTCCTTGTCCTCCTCCGCCTTCTTCTTCTCCACTTCCTTCCTCTTCTCCTCTTCCTCTTCCTTCTTCTTCTCTACTTCCTTCTTCTTCTCCTCTTCCTTCTTCTTCTCTGCTTCCTTCTTCTTCTCCTCTTCCTTATCCTCTTCTTCTTTCTTCTTCTTTGCATCTTCTAGTTTCTTTTTCTCTTCTTCCTCTTCTTTTATTTTCTTCTCATCCTCTTTTCTCTTTTTCTCCTTTTTCTGTTTCTCCTCATCTTCTCCCTTTTTCTTCTCCTCCGCCTGCTTCTTTGCTTCCTCCTATTTGTCCTTTGCTTGCTTTTCTACCTGTTCGGCCTGCTTCTCCTATCTTGTTGCTTCAGATGGTGTGTCCTACACAATATCCTCTACATCCAAAGCATCAACATCAATAGTTTTTGTAGGTTCAACAACCGGGTTTCCTTCATCATCAAACACTTCATTCGGTTTTGTTATTATCGATTCTTGCTCAGCCTTCTTGTTGGCTTCTCGCACTTTGTGCGTGTGAACCGCAGTTGTCATAAGAAAACGAGTGTCTTTTTCGACATCATCAATTCTTCCTTCCAATAACCAGAGTCTTCTTCTTCTGGGGAAGAAGAGTCCTTTATTCTGATTGATGACATCAAATAGCTCTGAATTGGACAGGTTGAGAAAGTGTTGAGCAAAAAATTTCTCCTTAATTTCCTATTCCTTCTCTATGGCAATGCGCCATTTATTGTCTAAGGACTTATACAAAGAATCCGGTGTCTCAGATCTAATTTCTGAAGGCGACCGGTCAGTAGCACATAAATACCTTATAACTTCTTTCTCTACTTCTTCCTATTCTTCATCATTAAAATCATCAAGATGATCTACCAAATCATTTAACAATTTTCTCCTAATGTTTTTAATTGTTCTTTGATAATGTGTCAAAGGTTTGTAGGAAGAAATGTCAATATTTACCGGTGCAGATGATGTCTGTTCATTCTTTGTCTTTTTCCTTGTTTGCCTAGTCTTCTTAGGCTTTTCCTCAGACACAGTTTCTTTTGAGTCCGGTGAATTGTTCTTAGTCTTCCTCTTCCTCTCGAAGAATTTGGCAGGTGCCGCTTCTGGTTTCTTTTTAGCAGGTGACCGCTTAGTCACTTTAGGACTAGATGGAGTAACCGGTGCCAATGCTGAAGGCACTGCCTTTCCTTTCTTTGCTGAGGGTTCTTTAACTAGTGTTACCCTTTCTAAATAAGTGTTGATTCTCTTTGCCTTCGGATCAAGAGGCGAGGCAAGTAGGGTAGAAGCATACCCGTCCAACATATCATACATTACCTCATAGCCCATAGACTCCACTTCTTCTTGTCTAGGCTCGACTGCCTCCATTATGCACACATCAATTTTGATGATGAAGCATATGTCCTCTTGATACTTCTTGACTATATCACTGGATATCCTTATCCTTTGGCTCATCTTACGCCCGAACTCATCAAAGTATTGGTTCAGCACTTCTGGATAGCCGATTCCAACCGCTTGTAGGCTCTCCTTTATTTGTTTTGTTACTGGTTGGTCGGCAAACCACTGAATGTCACCTACTCCTGGAAAGTAGCCTTGAAAATAAAAGAACAACCCAACCAGTAGTTGTCCGAACTTGAATCTCAGTGCATTGTCCTATTTGATTGACTTTAGATTCAACATAAGTTGTCTTTGCATGCAAGTGCACAGATCAAACAATGCATCTTCTTTAATCATCCTATAAGCGGCATTTACCGCTGCAGCAGAGACAGAATTAATTCTGCTAGCGGAGAACGTCCGGTAACCTATCACCATGCAGGCATACTTGACCAGATCGTCCTTGATTGAGTTGACGGTCATGCCACGTGAGTCGCTCACTGAACCGGTGAGCTTGGTCATTTCAATCTTGCTGACCTTCCTTAGGGCTGGCACTTCCCCTGTGTTACAAAAACCGGTGATGACATGAATCACTTCTAGTGTGATATCATGCGTCCGTTCTAAGTACATCTTGTCACCGTGTACCCTGCTTAGAATAATTTGAATGTGATCATCCAAAAATTCTTCAAGAAAGTAAACTGCATTTTGGAGTTTTTTCTTTTGCAGAATGCTGAATTCTGGTTTAATTTTCTTGTCCTTTCCATAGAATAAGCTCAACTGGGAATGGATCACAAGAGACCCTAGGTCTTCGATTTTGTAGTCTATGTAATCAGAAATCCCTTCTTCTACTATAACACCAACCGGTACTTGAGACAAGGCATTATATTTCGATTTTTGTTGTATGAAGTCCATAGAATCAACAGTTGCACTAGAACTACCATGAGATGCAGAAGCCATGATAAACGAAGAGTTATGAAAAATACCTTCACAAATTGAAATTTAGGGCTTCGCAATTTGAACTTCGCTTCACACTCCTTCGGTTACTGAAATACTGCTTTGCCTTCTTCACTCCTTCAACAAACAACTTTAGATTCTTCTCTAGATTTTTGATAAACTCTTTGAATCGTAGTGTAAATCGCTTTCCTTCACTTTGCACTTGAAAAACTTCTTCACTTCAAAAAATGATAAGTGAGAAATGATTTCAAAATTCCTTTTAAACAGGTTCCTCACCTACCGTAATTAATGCTCCACCATTTGGGCATAAACCCTAATTTACCATTCACCGTTTCTGGTCTTCTGCCACAAGACAGGTATCACACACTGGTTAAGGTCTTTTATCGATGTAAACCGGGGGTACGAAACATTTCACCATTTGCTCCCCCTAAGCTTTTCTGAAGCTTAGTTTTCTGGTTCCGTGATTTCCACACTAGGTGCAGAAACGGGTTCTTCTTGCAACATTGCTGGTTTCTTCTTCCAAGTTTTGTTCATATTTGCTTGAACAGTTTCAACATCAATTTTTCCTTCCTGAGTGACCGGTATATCATCCAATATACTCTTTCTACTTCTGCACAATCTTGCTGAATGACCCGGTTTGTTGCAGTGATAGCAAACCATTCCAGGTGCTCTCCAAGGTCCATTGTTCATGTTTCCATTCTTCCTTCTGCATGTTGCCGTAGTGTGACCATAACCATGACAAATCCAATAGTTTGCTCTCCATCCGGTTGTTGCTTGATAGCCCCTGCTTCCTGACTGATGATAAAAGGCATTAAACCGGTTGGGGTTCCGATTCACAAAAGATTCTAGACCAACTCCTTGAGTCCTCTGAAGATATCTTCCAGTGTTGTTCATGACAGACCTGCATTTAGATGCTCTATGCCCATATTTGTTGCATGCGTAACAATTACCATTGAACTTATTGGATCTAGGTACATTGTTTATAAAATAAGGAAAATTATTATAGGCTTTGCTCCTGCATACATTGGCAGTATGTCCTTCTTTAAGATAGTTAAAGCAAACAAGTTTGTAGTTTTGCTTACCTTTACCTTTGAATGTCGGTTGCTTCTTTGATGCTTCAGCATTTACACCTAAGGTCTCACCTTCCTCATGACCAGAAAAACCAAGTCCATCAGTATTCCTGACAGGTTTGGCAAATTTAAGCTTTTGCTCTAGCTTAACAATACTCTTGTTGAGCTTAGCAAGTATTTCCTTTGACTCAGAGAGTTCTTTGGAAATAGCAGCATTTGTCTCCATCAGGTTTGCATTCTCAGAGATGGTTGTGTTCAGTTCACCTTGTACTTCTTCTTTTTCTATTCTTCTTTGATGAATTTGAGCAGATAGGGCACTGATCTCTTGCTTCAACTTAAAGATTTCATGATCTCTGTCTTTTACCAGATCTTCAGTTTTCCTCCGGTTCTCAAGCTCTTGACACATTCGGATAGTTAGTCCTTCCAGCTCCTTTCTCAGGTTGGAGTTTGATTCATTCAACTTTTCTACTTCTTGAATTAGGGCTTCCATATCTGCTTCATCAGAAGAACTATTTTCACATAGCTCCATCAGTTTTTCAGCATGTTCTCTCCTTTTTGCCCGAGAGGCCTTATATTTTACCATGAGTTCATCATAGGCTTGCTCAGACTGAGTGAGCCGATGAGTAAGTTCCCTCATAGTGTATTCCCCCATATCTCTTTCCAAGTGGTTAGACTTATAGAAAGATAGGCTCTGATACCAATTGATGAATACTGAGAGGGGGGGGGTTGAATTAATATACCGAAAAACACTGTATTTAAACACTTAAATAGTCTAGTGATAAACCAGTAGAACAGTTTAACAATCAAACCGGTTAACAAACAACCAAACCAAAATGCAAATAAGACATTCACCCACAGGAACAATAACACCATAACACAAAATATTTGACTTGGAAACCCAAATGGGAAAAACCACGGTGAGATGAAACTCACATGTAACTATCTGCAGAATAGGAACCAGACTGGTTAAGGTCATACAATGTTCTTTACCAGAACAAATCCTGTTAGGAATCTCAATCTCTGTTAAGAGACAAATCTTATCAAAGACTACCTTGCTAGAGGATTTTAGATCCACAGATGTGAACCACCTTGTTAGAGGATTTTACAAAGGCTACTCTGAGCCTACCCGGTTAAGGGCTTCAGACTTGTCGAAGATGTGAGTAATCAACAAAAGATTGATCTAGCAAATAGCACAAATTGCTTGGTTAGATCCACTATGGTTCATAGCTAATACATTCCAGCATTACTTCAGTCTTCAACACATTCACTCTCTGTCTCTCTTTTCAGACCTAAACTTCTCTTCTTTATTTTCCCTTACAAAAACTCATCAACCACCTTAAAACCCTAGACATGATGTCCTTATAAAGGAATCTGATTTCATGTTAGTCCAATAGGTTTACAATCCAATTTCCTAGGTTCAATGAATCTAGACACACTTGGTAACATGACACAAAAAACACCACCAGAGTGTCGGCACCGTCAAACAATCGGTGGATGGTAACTCATCACAAAATGTCGGTTGGTAACTCATCACGGAGTATTACCGGTTCATACAAAATACCGGTTGTCGGTTTTTCAAAGAAATAAAGACTGGGAAATATGTGTTTTGCCACTTGATCCCTCGTACCGCTTGAGGTCCACGAACCGCTTGGAGTCAACATACTGCTTCAAACCGGTAAACACATTTTGCAAAACATCAATAGTCTAAAGACTATAATACAACATACCGGTTGCAACAAATTCCGGTTGAGCTTTAACTCATTCATATAAAAGTGATCTCAATGCAAGTGTGTGTCCATCAATGACAATCACAGCATAATCATAAAAAATGCCAACACTTAAGACCCCCTTTTGGTACCACAACTTGATGCACATACCCAAATGACTATATATATTCCCTTCTTTTATATTTTCCTTCAAATTTTATTTTCAATTTAAAAAACAAAAACAAAAAAAAACATACATACATATATATGCTTTAAAAAATCATTACACCACTAGCTTCACTAAAGAGAGGATATTTTTAAATAATAATTATTAGACATAACATTTTCATTTTAATATCCATATTCACATAGATGTACATTCACTAATAATATATTTAAACTACACTAGAAATAATTACACTTTCTTTTTAATACCCATATTTACATATGTGTGCATTCACTATTAATGTATTTGAACTACACTAGCAACTACATATGAAAATAATGTAACATATATTTTTCAAATTGTGTGAATACTATATCCCATTATTATGGTTTTACATCATTCATTAAAAAGGAGAGTGGTTGAATATAAAACATGTTAATCTTAATCTTAAATCTGGTCTTAGTTATTTTGAAACTATTTAATTAGAATACAAAAGTTTTATATTTGAAAGTTTTTATAAAATTATAGTAGATTTCTAGATTTTAAATGACACGATCCACATAACCTAGACTTTATTTCAAAGCTAGTTTCTCAATATCTTCAATTGATACTTTAGGAGAATATGGTCATTATTCATATATTTATGTACCAAATATTTAAATTGAGTGTTGAGGATCTTGTATTTAAGGATAAGCCTTAAGGATTAGTTCATAAAGAGAAACAATTAGATGATTAATTGCATTGCATCGTGTGTATAGACTAAGAGCTTACATTAGCAAACACATGAACATAGACTACACAATAGACTTGTTATCTAATAATATTGCATTTTGTTTGATGTGTATTAGATTTTGTTCATTGATAGAAAGAATATATAATTGTGCAAGTAGACTTGTAGGCATTTATAGGCCATGGCATACGCAAGCATAAGAGGTTGCATCCCTTTGGAAATTGCAAGTGGCTCATGGCCCTTACACTCTTAAATTAAAAAAATATTAATTTTTTTTATTTTAATAAAATTTAATTTAGTAATATATATGTATATATAATATAAGTTTAACTAATATATTATATAGGGTAGGTACACAAAGATTGAGGATCAAAAAGGGCTCTTAAGATGCCACTTTTTTTTTTCTTTTGAAATCGACAAAGTCTAAACTTCATTCCGAAATTGAAGATAGGTACACTCAAAATTGGAAGATGCAACAAGAACAAAAGTTGAAGTGCTCTAAATCCTCTTTCTAAACTACTATTTTTTTTCAAAATGGTGGACATTAAGGGTTTCAAAAAGGGGCACCACATTTATTGGTCCTAGTTTTTTTCAAGAAAACATAACATAGCACCAAATGTGGTGCCCCTAAAACAATAACTTTTTTAAAGAATTTTGTAAATCGTACTATGCTAGATTTTTTGGCTAACTTTTTTATGAATATTTAAATTTTTACAAATTTTCAAAGTGGACACATCTTGAAAAACATAAATTTGAGTGTGCTCCCCCCCAAAAATTTATGAAAACTAATCAGAAATTATTTTTGCTTTTAAAAAAAAAATTGTGTAGAATGGAGTTTGGTTTCTAAAAAAGTAATTTGTTTCAAAATTCAATAAACGAGTAAAAATCTATGCCCAAAAAATGGACACACTAACAAAAGAAATTAGAGATGAACACCTTAACAAAATCAAAATTTGAAAAGAATTATATGGTTGGATGGCTCTCCCTCTCTTCCTCCCCCTCCCTTCCTCTCCCTCTTTATCTCCCCATCCCTCATTACTCCTCTCTTTGTCACACACACACACACACACACACACACCTCTCTCTCTTATGCACACATTCTCCCTCGCTCCCCTCTTTCTCCATCTATATCTATCCATTCTTCCTCTATCTCTCTCTCTCTCACACACACACATCTTCTCCTTCCCTCCCCTTCTTCTTCTTCTTCATCTCTCTCCCTCTCTCTCTCTCTCTCTCTCTCTCACACACACACACACACACACATCATCTCATTCCCTCCCATTATTCCTCCCCCTCCCTTTCTCCACTTACCTTCCTCTCCCTCTCTATCTCCCCCATCCCTCCCTACACCTCTCTTACAAACACCCACACATACACATCATCTCTCTCTCTCTCTCTCTCTCTCTCTCTCTCTCTCTCTCTCTCTCTCTCTCTCTCTCTCTCTCTCTCTTCTCTCTCTCTTTGTGTGTGTGTGTGTGTGTGTGTGTATAAAATAACCCTTCCATATTTGAAATTTATCTTGTTATTGTTGGACTCTTGGTGATTACATGTGTGGATCAGTGTGTGGACATCTTTACTTGTTCCATGTTAATGATATTCCTATGTTTTAAGACATAGTTATGTTTATGATGTTATATGTTTATGTTACTTTATGATAACATTAGGGTTTCATATTTATGATATCTCGATGGCTTTATGTTAGATGATGCATCATGTTTTTAGGTACTAACGTATGTCGTGATTTTATCTTTGGATTTACCATTACTACTAACCCAAATTGCTAGATGCATGTATGTGTGTGTGTGTGTGTGTGGATTTGGATGTTTGCAGGTGCTTAGTATTTTTCTTTAGATGTAGGTACCAAGCATCGACTCCACCTAGCTTCATAGGTCTGAGCATGCCTATCAATCCCCAATGGTGGTAATGGAGATGGCGTAGAGGCTCATGTTCACTTAACCTTATCCATTGTCCCATGTTAGGGCAATCACCTTTGGTCATGTGGTTACCTATTCAAATTTGCTCTAAAGGCAATATTCACCACCTTAACTCAATTGCTAATGTGTCTTTATTTTGGTTGACATAACTATTTATGTGTAATATTTAATTGGGTTGATGATATTATTTTATGTGTAATTATTTACATTTATAAATAATTATTATTAACTGATTAAAGATATGATTTAATTGTATTTATATTAAAGTATTATTCTTAGTATTTATTTATGAGATTAATTATTTGTGAGACTATAGTTAATTGATAATAAATCTTTATTTATGTAATATGTTGAGTGGGATGATATATTTTACGCTTGGAATATATTATTTTATTGATTTTGATTGATGGGGAAGTTGGTTTCTTTTTTAAGAGTTTAATCTTGGGTTATATTTGAATTTATGAGTTATTTTGTGGGAATTGGTTGAGCATTCTCTCTCTCTCTCTCTCTCTCGCTCTCTCTCTCTCTCTCTCTCTCTCTCTCCTCTCTCTCTCTTCTCTCTCTCTCTCTCTCTCTCTCTCTCTCTCTCTCTCTCTCTCTCTCTCTCTCTCTCGCACACATTCTCCCTCACTCCCCTCTTTCTCCATCTATATCTCTCCATTCTTCCTCTATCCTCCTCTCTCCCTCTCTCACACGCATACACACACACATCTTCTCCTTCCCTCCCCTTCTTCCTCTCTCTCTCTCTCTCTCTCTCTCTCTCTCTCTCTCTCTCTCTCTCTCTCTCTCACACACACACACACACACACACACACACACACACATCATCATCTCATTCCCTCCCATTATTCCTCCCCCTCCCTTTCTCCACTTCCCTTCCTCTCCCTCTCTATCTCCCCATCCCTCCCTACCCCTCTCTTACAAATACCCACACATACACATCATCTCTCTCTCTCTCTCTCTCTCTCTCTCTCTCTCTCTCTCTCTCCTCTCTCTCTCTCTCTCTCTCCTCTCTCTCTCTCTCTCTCTCTCTCTCTCTCTCTCTCTCTCTCTCTCTCTCTCTCTCTCTCTCTCTCTCTCTATATATATATATATATATATATATATAATAACCCTTCCATATTTGAAATATATCTTATTATTATTGGACTCTTGGTGATTACATGTGTGGATTAGTGTGTGGACATCTTTACTTGTTCCATGTTAATGATATTCCTATGTTTCAAGACATAGTTATGTTTATGATGTTATATGTTTATGTTACTTTATGATAACATTAGGGTTTCATATTTATGATATCTCGATGACTTTATGTTAGATGATGCATCGTGTTTTCAAGTACTAACGTATGTTGTAATTTTATCTTTGGATTTACCATTATTACTAACACAAATTGCTAGATGCATGTATGTGTGTGTGTGTGTGGATTTGGATGTTTGCAGGTGCTTAGTATTTTTCTTTAGATGTAAGTACCAAGCATCGACTCCACCTGGCTTCATAGGTCTGAGCATGCCTAAAAATCCCCAATGGTGTTAATGGAGATGGCATAGAGGCTCATGTTCACTTAACCTTATCCATTGTCCCATGTTAGGGCAATCACCTTTGGTCATGTGGTTACCTATTCGAATTTGCTCTAAAGGCAATATTCACCACCTTAACTCAATTGCTAATGCGTCTTTATTTTGGTTATGACATAACTATTTATGTGTAATATTTAATTGGGTTGATGATATTATTTTATTTGTGTAATTATTTATATTTATAAATAATTATTATTAATTGATTAAAGATATGATTTAATTGTATTTATATTAAAGTATTATTCTCAGTATTTATTTATGAGATTAATTATTTGTGAGTCTATAGTTAATTGATAATAAATCTTTATTTATGTGATATGTTGAGTGGGATGATATATTTTATGCTTGGTATATATTATTTTATTGATTTTGATTGATGGGGAAGTTGGTTTCTTTTTAAGAGTTTAATCTTGGGTTATATTTGAATTTATGAGTTATTTTGTGGGAATTGGTTGAGCATTCTCGTGCACAATTTGGTGAGGGATTTTTTTATTATTGGTGGTATTTTTTTAGAGAGGTATGGCTACTCTTTAATGGTGGTTCTTACTGGATTTTGAGGGGTTGATGATTTTGATTTGTGGGGAGAGGATTTTGTCAAATATTGTTTCCAAATCTTGTGCATTTGGTGAGAGTTTCTTGTTGGAGTTTCATTGAGATTGTTTGAGGAGATTTGTTGGTTGGTTTGGTGTTGCATTTGCTTGGTTTTTGATTTGGAAGATTGCTAGTTGTGCGTCAATTATCCTCATGATTCAAACTTTCTCTTCTTTCTTCTTTCTCAGTTTCTCTACAGGACCCCAGGTAGGGTTTAAAATGCCAATTATTTATTCTTGTTTTTATCATGCTTGGAAAAGAAAAGGAATGTATTTTATGTTTTTTTTTCTATATGGAAAGTGTTTCAATTTCTATAATTTCATTGTTGAATTTGGGTTAAAATTATTTTCTCTCTCCTTCGAAATATACAAAAATTAAATCGGGGTTTTATGGCTTTCTTATCAATTAAAGATGCATTTTCAATTTGGCATTGTAAAATGATGTAATCGATTCCTTTTGATGATGTCCATTTTGTATTTTTCTTTCTATTTATGCATTTTAGGGTTTGAGTTCATTTTCCCCTTCGAATGGAGGTTTTAAAGGGTTGTTTTCAAAATCCAATGTCTTGTAACTCTCTATATGAGTCTTTGATGCAGGAGCATCTCCAGTTCACAGCAATCTTGCATCAACCAAAAACATTTTCCTTTAGGTTTTGCTTTCTATTTACAGTTTCAGTTTTCCTTTCTATGTGTCTCGCTTTTGGCTCACTGGATCTTGTGGAGTTGGTTTCTACTTGAAGACTTGATCATCTTTCTTGCTTCTAGACCACATTGCATTTGGATCATTTTCTGCCAAAATATCGCTACCAGTTTCCATGATAATTTCATGTTACCAATTGCCTGGACCTATTTTGGTGATCTATCGGAACCCTTTATGAAGCTTGCATAGCCTTGGGCATTGATTCTGATGTTCCTTGGTGTGTGGCCAACCTTTTCTCGTGACCTACGTTTCATCCTTTGGATTTTCCTGGAGGAATCTCTTAGCAGAGGCTGACTTTGTTTATTTTGCATGTTAGGTCTTGTTCTTCGGGTTTTGATCCCTTTTGGGCCGACTGGATCCTCTAGATTGATATATAATTGTAATTGTGCATTAGAATGTAATCAATCAGAGAGTAAAGTAGATAGACTATGCATAGAAGATAGATTTCATGATTCAAGGTCCCAGTTGTGACCTATTTTGTATGTTCTACCAGGCCAATGAGTCAGTATGTTGTAACTCGTTTGTTACCGGTTGGATGTAATTAATTTTCATGCAATAAAACAATCTATTATGCATTCCCTTCATCATATCTTTGTGATTCTGTTGTGTTTACTCTTGCTGACCAGTCTAAATTATTATCTTTGAGGTCCCTCCCCGATGACTGCTTCAGTCTTAGGAGCCAATTGGCTGGATTTTTGGAAAGTAAACAGACCTTTCCCAAATGGATCTTCAATAGTTTCCTAATTTTGGACCTGTAGTTTGCCAAATTAGGTCTCCTAATTGGCCCTTTTGTAACTGCACTAGTCTGGGCTCAAGTGTGCAGTAGAAGCCCTCAACTACACAAGTTGAGGCCCCAATTGTGCAAATTTTGGGGCAAAATGTGTGTATGTCAAATCATATGCACAGGAAGTCAAGTTTTTGGTGTTTAGGGCTTGATTCCTCAATTTGGGTGTTCAGATGGTTTCTAGAGGCATGGTATCAGGTCATTCTCTATTGTATCTATTTTTAGAGGTCAGTAAGGCCTGAATTGTGATCATTTGCATCTGTATGATTTTCTCCTATACTTGGTTGGATGATTGTTCAGTTTTTTTTTCTTTTGGAGTATTTATACTCTTTATCTAAATGGGAAAGTTAGCAAGGCTATATGTTGAGTTTTTTATTCAGTTTCAAACTTGATTCATGCATGAACTCATATGAAAGGTATTCTTTGATTATGCCTATCCTTTCAAAAAGTTTAACCTTAGGTTATGGGTGTCTAGATACAACAAAGGGGTAGTGGCTCTCAATGGGGGTTTAGGCCCTAATGTGGCAAGCCAGTATAACCCAATATGAGTTTCCTTAACAAGTGATAACCTAATTAAATAAACTAGGGTAAAACATTAATCAAGATAAATGTGTTGCCTCACCCATGGTGGAAGCGAGAAGGCCTCACCATTCAGGGCACGTTGATATGGAAAGATCAAACTCCTTTGTCCTCATAAAAGGGTTGTTTAGTTTCACATGAGTCATGAAATGGGGGCTAGGGTCTAGAGAGGATTACCAAGATAACCCATGTCGAGGCTATGTGATGACACTCTTCTCTAACTTTGTCCTATAACCTTATCCTAGTGGTGGTTTTAGAATTCTCTAGTGAACCCTTGCGATAAGTCTTTCATTGTCCATGTATATCTTTGTGTCTCCTTGGATGTTGGTTGTGAGCCTAATTTTCTTGTGTTGTGTGGGGCCTTGTGACTATCTCCAAAGAATGGTTGGGTGGACCTACGGGTTCCACATGGTCAGGAGATGTTTCTTACCTTCATTGGGGACCGATGGACATGTTCATGTGTTGGATGGATCCTATGTCTTCTTTCCAATTTTATCTCAATCCTTGATGCAGATGATTCAATGATGTTTTAGGAGATGTTATGTATTTTATTATCATCATTAATGTATCGTTGTAATAGTTTTATTATGTTTTTAAATAGACACTCCAAGAAAATTTTATACAAACAAAAAGACTTTCCAATCAGCACATCACATGGAATCACATTGTAGCATCGTAAAATGTACACCTTTAATTAGGGTGTCCAATTTCACACTCTCCTGGAACCCATTTTAGTATTTCTCATTCCTCTTTGCATTATAATACCTTTATTGTAGTTTATTAATATTTAAATCAATATTATGAGTCTCATTCCACTCTAATACATCATCACACTCTTATTTGGGCCCATATTTCTAGGTGTGCCCTTTATCTTTTACTATCCCGATTTATTATACATCCTTCCCAATTTCAAATATCAAGACAAGTTTCCCTTGTTTAAACAATATTTATTATTGCACAAACTTAATTATGGTATTAGAATCCTATTATATCGCATTTGTAAAAACTCAGGTTGAAAGTGTTAGGACTAGTTCACTAAATGCCACATGGTCACATGCTTTCTATTTTGAATTCTGGGGGGATACTAAGACAATCCTATCCTATTCAAATCTAGCTTCGTGTGAAAATATGATAATTCCAAGTTGACCGAAAGGTGATTTTACTATGAAATCCCTATATAAGGCATCCCTCTCAATTCATTTCATAGATCTATTTTTATCTTATCATTATGTTATCATTCTAGTTCAATACCAACACTTCAAGAGTAGATCTTATTGAAGGAGAAACAATTTACATTAAGGCATCTTCAATTATATTTTTGTTATGATTTCATGATGGATTTTATGCAATTTATCATGTTATTGCATCAACACATGGAGGACTTATCTTAAGGACATTGCATCATCAATTGAAGGTATAATCAATCCAATTCAAGCATTTCAATTCAGATTTAGCCTTGCCTTCAAAAGAAAAGTCTTTCCAATACAATTCAAGGGTTAATTACAACCTAGGATTTGACCTAGGCAAACCCCCTATCAACAACGCAATTTTCTTTCTGTTGGTGTGTAGGTGAAAGATCCAATATTTGTGAATGAAGAACCAAGCAGAGGAGACAAAGACAAATAGAGATTTGGCTTTCGCAGAGGTTTCAGACACCCTTGAGGACTAGGGTGCTATATAAGGACCAATATGCCCAAAGACACATGGTCCTATGCATCCCTATCCTGGCTTTGGTTACAAGTTCCCCTCTACATCCTATTCTTATTTCTACATCAATGGCTTCATATCTAATTTGATATTTCGTATATATGTGATTATTGCCATCTAGCCCTAACATCCAAATTAAATCCTTTCATTTTCATTTCCAGATCAATTAAGAGGAAATAGAAGTCAATTTGCATTCAACCCTCCTCTTAATAGAATTGAGGTTGAATCTATTGAATTCATTCTCCTTTTAATGTAATGTGTATGAAATAGGTCTAATTCCTAGTTTACGTAGCTAAACTTGTGAATCCTTATTTTAAGATATTATGCCTATTGATAAGATCCATTTTTTTATGTTTTGTTTAGACCTTTTATGTTGTTTAAGGCTCCTTTATGTTCTTAAAAGACATGGCATTATATGACTTATATCTATTTTAAACCATAACATTAAGCAAATCTGTGATGTCTTGAAGCCTTTTTTAATGAATACCACAAATGTTAAATGAATGTGTTTTTTGTTACGAATGACGATAAATGTTATGTTTTAATTAATTTTCAATGAAAAAGGATCTTTTCACATTAACCCCTTGAATACATCTATTATAAAGTTGTCTTAGGATGTTGAGGAAGTAGTAAATGCAATTGCCAAGTTGTAGCAAAGATTTGAAAAGGTCAAAGACAAAAGACCTGGAAGAAGTCAAAATAGTTACAAACAACTCACCAGTTGTTATGGCAATCAAGGACTCTTTGATTCAGTTGAATAGAAAGTATATCCTTTCATTCACTCACCATGTTCGCTGGTAGACTAGATATATGAGGAGAATATAGTGAAGATTAATCGTCATAAGTTGAGTCCTACTCTGTTTCAACCTTTTTGTTCCTAGTTTTCACGTTTTCAATAAAAGTCATCCTCTTGATTTTAAGGAGTGGAGTGGCTATAGTAGTTAGTTAATCATAGCTTTTTTTTTACTATTAATTCACCAAGCCTATCCTCAAAAGGTTTGGTTGAAAAGATATGTAATTTTTTGTTTTGTTGAATTGAGTATTTTGAAATAAAGAATAAGCTTTCGTTATCTATGTTATCAGTATGAGTGAATGGTGAAATTATGAATGCATAGTATTTGAGCTTCAAGCTAATTTCTAGGAATAATCATCCAAGGGGACCCATTTGGTGAGGATTCCATTTACTCAGTTTTTAGTTGTTTTCAATTATGTTTGTAATAAAGCTTTAAGTGCTTGATTGCTCCTCTAGCCAAGACATAACATAACAGTTTCTTTATACTTGTAGACACTTAAAATTGTCCCAAGTCTTCGATGACACTTTTCACTAACCTTTTTCATCTAAACAGATTAAATAATTTTAATTATTTAATTAGTACTAATATTCTTCTTCTAATTTCCTATAATTAAATAATTCTTAATTAATTAATTATTTTTCTTCTAAACTATTAATTAAATAATCTTCATTATTTAATTAATATTCATCATTATTTCTTTTCAATCAATTAATCTTGATCTTAATTGACCAATCCTAACTATTCCTCTTTGATTAAATAATTCACTTAATTATTTAATCCCTTTATTCTAAGCTAATTATTCTTCCATGATTAAATAATTATTTTAATTATTTAATCCCCTTCTCCAAATTGTTCTAATTAAATAAATTTTTAATTTATTTAATTGTCATGTGTGGGTGAAATTAATATATTTAATTTATTTATTTATGACCACACTTATCTCTTCTACTTTCTATTTTTCATCTCCCTTATCTCTTCAACCTATTAATTTGGTATTTATGAAAAGATAATTAAGGATTTTATTATTTATTCTCATAATATCTTCTCATTTTCTTTCTTCTATCTTCATCCTTCCCTGAATGGTAGCTTTGTTGTGCACTCGATCAAGTCTGTCCATCTAGCCAAAAATCTTTTCAATCTTAGCCATTCAAACAATCTTAATTTTTCTATAAATTGAGCTCTTTTCTCATTTTCAACAACCATGCTTCAAGTAGTCTTATGTTGCGATTTTCATCTCTCATTGTCAACTTGCTTTTGAACTTGTAGGTGAAATCCACAAAGTCTCATTTGAAGGTGAAAGAAGAACAATGGAGGTCAATTGAAGGAGATTTTGTTTGGTTTGCATTTCTTGTTTATATCTTATCTTCATTTCTTTCATTGAATGTGATAAGACTTTTATTTCATTGCATTATTAGGTTTGTGGTTCCCTAACTAGTGTTCTTTGATGTCTATGCCTATTTCCTACCTCACATTTTCTAGTGAACTCGACATGAACATGCAATGTCTAATAATTATTTGAATCTATTTGTATGCAGGTTTTATGTGCTAATCCATTGTTGCATGCAGGTTTTTTGAGCTAATTTGTTGTTGTATGCGGGTTTTTAAACTAATTTATTCTTGCATGCAAGTTTTTGGTGCTAATATGTTGTTGCATGTTGGTTTTATGAACTAATATGTTGTTGCATGCAAATTTTTTGAACTAATTTGTTGTTGCATGCAGGTTTTTGGTGCTAATATGTTGTTGCATATAGGTTTTATGAACTAATATGTTGTTGCATGCAGGTTTTATGAATTAATTTATTGTTGCATGCAATTTTTATGTGTTCATATGTTGTTGCATGCAGTTTTTTATGTGTTCCTATGTTGTTGCATGCAGGTTTTTTGAACTAATTTATTGTTGCATGCAGGTTTTATGAGAGGATCTATAATTTCATGTGGGTTTTATGGAGTCTAAACAATGATTCATGTAGGATTTCTTAACATGCAATGAAAAATAATTCTTTGCATAGCCTAATCAGGAGGTTTCAGTGAACAACAATTCTTCACATGACCTAATTAGGAGGTTGTAATGAACAACAATTTTTCACATAGCCTAATTAGGAGGTTTGATTGAATCCTACAATTCTCACATAGTTTTAATTAGGATTTGCATCAAAGAACAACAAATTTCACATTTCATGCATGCAAAGGGTCTAAAATAAGCAACAAATTGTATTTAATCATGGTTTAAATTGGTCAAATCTTTTTTCAAATTATGGTGGAATTAACCTCATCTAGTCTTAATTAGGATGCAAATGGATCAATGAACTAATTTCATTTTCTAAAGGTTAAACAATCACTGTTTGTCATGTCTTCTTTTATTTTGATTGTGTGATTTTACCTTTAGAGGGCCTGCCTCCTGATCTGCCTAGCACTTCACACAAGAAGTGGAGAGATGGAAGGACCCAAGTGGTAATGGGATAAGGCCAAGCTCTTTCGAACCACTATAAATAAATGTGTTTGTGAAAAAAGTTGCAAGAGACGGGTGTTGATGTGTCATACCAACATAAGTCTCCCTTAGTGTACATATGGCACGTAAAAACCTATAGAGAATAACCTTTGCGAGCTAGGAAACCTCCTTAACAGAGTGAAATGCCACATGTATGGCCACTCAAATGGATGCACTGAATAAAAACTTTTTGTTTTAGAAGCCAAAAACCTTCTAGTTGTTGGTAGAAGAGGTCAGACCTTTGATGATGTCTCACATCCTTATAGTTCTTAGTAGAGATACAAAGTTCACCATGGGGAGTTTTCATGGGGACTGATGCTTGGTTTCCCAGAGAATTGAGTGTCATGGAGTGGAGCTAGTGGGGTCAAGCATCTAAGTATCCACTTTGAGCAAGCGTAGTTGGGGAAACCCAAGTGAAATCCAACAACTATTGCCCTTGCCAGCCTTAGGATTCGTTGTTGAAGGTGCATGATTGTCTTGTGTCAAGGTCCAACAAATATTTTGTCTTCCATGCTTGTTAAAAGTTGAATAAAAAATAATTCTTAAAAGTGGTCATAAACAACCTTGGTTTTTCAAAGTTCAAACAAAGAGTTCACACTTTTGTCCAAGTATTCATCCAAGATTTGAACATGGCTTGTCAAAACATTGGAAACTCTTGTTTCAAAATTCATGTTTCTTAGGTTAGGTTTTAAATAGTTCAAACCCTATATTTTAGGTCACATAGACATTACCTTTCATTTTAGTCTCCTCATTTTGCACTTAGGTTTAAAACCATTTCCCTAAGTCTCCTTTTCTTGTCATATCTAAGCTAGGTTTTCACTTAGGTGATATCTTGCATTATCATTATCATACCCAAACTAAGTCTTGGATTAGTTTGCATCTTTTATTATCATTGTCAGAAAAAAATTAGGTCTTCACTTAGGTCATATTAATTTTATCTCATAAATCATTTCCTTGCATATGTCCTTCTTCCATTAGGTCAATATCATTGCATAGTCCAAACCCTGGGTCTTGTCTTAGGTTGACATTGTCATATATTTGCATTCATAACCTTTAGTTAACATTATTTATTCTTTTCATATCATTGGTTCACATTCTATCATAGAATTAGATCATATCATAACCCTAGATCATATCATTGCATAATAGCTTTGAGTCATTTCATATCTTTAGATCATTTTATATCTCTAGGTCATTACACATCTTGAGGTCATATTCATATCATATCTTGGGTTCATACCCTAGGTCCTTGTCAATAATCATTGTCCTCTTGCATTTAGTCTCAAAATTAGGTTTTGTCAAACTTAAAAAATCAAAAATTTAGATCATACCCTAAGTTGTTGTTAAGGAGTCTTGACCTTGTCCAATATTTCTCCTTTTATCAACATAATTTTTCAAACCTAGCTTAGTATCCAAGTGTATAGGTGAGACATTTCCAATTGTCCTATTATCATTTTGTCCTTTGTCCTTTTGTCAATTAAGTTCTTGACTTCATTTCAATTTCCCAAGGTTGCGTCTTTAGGTTTGCATTCCAAGAGTCTGTCCAAACCTTGAAAAGTCCAAAAACATAGATTGAATTAATCATATTCCAAACTTACATTTAGTTGCATACCATCATCACTCCAAAATTCAAAAGGTCCAAAAAAATTTAGTTGCATTGTTAATCACCTAGGTTGGATTAGTTCCATACATCATCTTAAAATCAAAAATCCCCAAAACATTGCATAGTGGCATGTCTATTGAAACAAGGTTCCAAGCTCCTATGATGCAACAAATTTTAACATATCAACCAATGAATAACTCAATGAAATCAAGTTTTAATCCAAGGAAATCACAATTCTATTCATCCCAACAACAAGGCAATATCAATCAAGCTTTCTACAATGAAACAAGTAACCAAATATGAAAACTAGAAGAGAAACTACCTTGAGAAAAAGAGATCTTGGAACAAAAAGTGAAAAATATTGGGAATAATAGATCACAAATGTCTAAAATGTTTCAAAAATTTCCAAGCCCAAATCCAAATATTGAGCCAATTGATGTAAAATATCTTATCGAATGATCATACATACCAGCTCTCATCTCTCAAAGAGAGATGGTGAAATAATTTTAAGTAACAAACTCAAATTTCAACCAAGTCCTAAATCAGACTTCACTTGATCAAATTTTGCTCAATCAAATCTCAAATCAACAATAACCAATCATCCAATAATAGCCAATGATCCAAAGATAACCGATTATCCAACAACAACCAATGGTCTAACATATCCAACCAACACAATCAATGGCGCAATTTCAACAATATGCTCAACCAAATACACAATTTCAACAATTTGTTCAACCAATTGTGGAGTACCAACAACAATATCGTTCAACAAGTCACTATCAACAAATACAACTAGAAATTCAAAAACAAAAGTTGCAACTCACACTAAGACAAATTTCAAATATGTCAAACCAATTCAACCAAACCTCGATTCAAAATCAAAACGTAATATCAAATGAAAACCAAATCCCTTTCAAACAAATCCAAAATAAATAACCAACCATGTCAAAACCTCGCAAAGATTCAAAAGAATCTCCAAAGAAAAATGGCTCTATAACAAAGCTCTTAAAGAGAGTCCTAAATGATTTTTCTAAGAAAGATCAAAATCATATGCTCATGTCTAGCAATGGCTCATCCCCACGTAAACAAATTGACTATCTAGTGCTCTCTACTCCTACACCTTTTGAAGCTTCACAAGAACCTTCCATATCATCCTCATCAAATGATACACCCAAGGATTTAATCCCTCAAGGGATATCCATGATATATCTCCAAGATAATCCAATTCATGATGCAAGTCCATGCTATACTTAAAAAATGCTAGACTAAATGCCACCATGTGCTTCATTTCCGATCGAACCTATTGCAGAAGATCCCATTCAAAGTCCATCTCCCTCATGTCAAAGAATTGATTCCTTCTCAAAATCCCCCATGTAGGTTCAAATTCCAACCCCATGTCAAGAGGATGATTCAAAGCACGAAGAAATGAGTCCTAAAGAAAATCAAGGTCAAGATCCTGAAACCTTATCATTCCATCCAATTGTTGACTAGGATCATGTCTTCCTAGACACCCATGATAATCCCCTTATTCCTATCCAAGAACACAACACCTTTTCAAATCCCGCTGACACTCTGATCCCTGAGCAAGATCAAGATAATCCTAGTCCATCCTATCTTAAATGATCCCCTTCCATTTCATGAACAAAATGTCCTTTCAAGTCTCATTGGCATTCCACTTTCTAAGCAAGATCAAGATATCCCTTCCATTCTTCCTAATAATCCCATTGAAAGTCCACTTCATAGCACCTTTAAAGAAGAATTCAATGATATTCCTCCTTCTTAGTATCTGAGTATCCTTTTAGCTTCATATCCACCACAAGATGCTATCATCCCTTTAAATCCTTCACAAGATGTTGTCATCACTCCATCTCCATGTCCTAATCCTCCATATACACTCCAAGATCTTATTTCTTTTGATGATCCCATTATTCCTCCCATTCCGACTCATGAAGAGAATGTCATTGATCTTAGTCCCCCTCATGATCCTAATTCCCCTCATGATTCTAATACATTGGCGCAAGATGTTCATGAACCCCCTACGTGCACAATGTGTTCCTCTACTTTGATCTAGTTTGATCTACTTCATGATCCCATCATTTCTTCCATGTCATGTCCACCTCATAATAGAGTCGTGTTTGTCTCACAAAGAAAAGAGCATCCTACAAGTCCAAATATTCATAAAGGAAAAGGGGTAGACCTTAACAAGAAAGAACCCCTCCATGTTGAATAAAATATTAATGGTCATGGCTACATGGCTCACTCTCAAGATGTTGGTGTCCCTACCAAACCTAAATCTGAACATACGCCTAGCCCTTCATCCCTTCCATCCATCTTAGGTCCTTATATCACTTCATCCCCTATGCAAGGTCAGTAAAGGTGCACATATTTGAGAATATTCCATCCATCCAAAAGACCTTCATATCATTCCTATACATCCATACATTTCTTTCCCTCTCCAAGCAATGTGGATGCCAAGCATAAAATTTATAAGTCTAAAAATCCACATACAGTCAAGGATCAACATGTCTAATATAATCAACATGTCAAAATAAAGAAAAATATAATCCAAAAAGAAAAAGAAATATCCAAAAGGCCACAAAGGCCCACTAAGAAAATAAAATAAAATTCAAAATCTATATGGGTTCCTAAATCCCTTGTGCAAGCAATGCATTCCAAGGAACCACAAAAGTATGAAAAATAAAAAATAATGTGGATTCCCAAGAAGCTCCTTGAAGCACAATAGTCTAAAGAAACATCAAAATTGGCATCCAGAGTTGCTATTCCTCCATACAAACCTTTCAAATCTATTCCTCCATCACCTCCATCATCCATTTTGGGTCATTATGTCCCAAAATTCCCATCCTTTCCTCCATCAAAATCTCGATATCCAAAATCCATTTTCCCTCCATCAGTTCATCAACCCTCAAGGTGTGTGCCAATGTTGATCTTGCCAACATTTCCATCCATTCAATCACAATTATTCCAATACCCTATCCATTATTTTTGCATATTTTCCATCCTTTAGTCTCTCTAATCTAATCTTTTGTATAAATCCTTGCCTTAGTCCCATTTCATTTCCATGTCATTATCTTGCCAATGTCTTTGAGAATACTTTTAATGGTCATGGTTCATTTTTTTCAAAGCTACTATCCAAACAAAAATTTGCTTGAGTCATTCTTGTATCCCATATCATGTGTCCATTTTCTACTGAAAAAAGTCAAAATAGCAAAGAAAAAAAAAAAAGAAAAAGAAAAAGAAAAATAATTTTTCCTGTGGTGAAAACCTGGAAAACAGGTGCCTTGGGAAAGTACCATGATGAAAACCTATCAAAAATGCATCATGCGTAATCTATGAACTTCTTGCGTATCATACTTGGGGGCGGGTTTTATCCTATCATATCCTTTTGTCCTTCATTTCTCCATTATCCTCAAAAATATTCTAACTTCAATGCTTCCCAAATTCTATGGTTTGGTGACAAAAGACCCAAATACCTTCTTGTTTAAGTTTAATATCTTTTGTAGAAGCTATGACTACACTACAAATGCTCATAGGCTTAAGTTGTTTCCTATTACATTAAAGGAGTCTACTCTGAGATGGTTCATGATTCTAGGTGCTGATACCATAACTAGTTGGGATGTAATGAAGGAGAAACTCCTTAAGAAATATAAAGACTAATGTTGAGGTAGTGATATGCATAGAGATGATATTTTCAGGATATCACAAAGGGAAGATGAGAGCTTAAAAGACTATGTTGAAAGATTCTTGTTCAGTTTCAAGAAATATAAGCATAATTTATAGAGTGAAGAATCTCAAAAGTTGATCTTCTTAAAGGGAATTAATGATGACTATATGTATACATTGGACCTCATGGGAGGAGGATTGATTGGGATGATATAAGGAAACTTTGTCAAAAATTATTTTGGAGTCGTTCAGAAGAAGGTGAGAGGTTACAAACCTGGCATAAACAAGACAACCTCTAGATTTTCAAGGATTAAAATAACACATTTGCTAAAGGATTTTAAATAAGACATCATCAACACATGGCTACATAATTGGATATACTTCAAGCCAAGCATAAAAATGATGAGGCAGAGGCAATGTTGGCTGATTTTTGTCCCCATTATAGACAAAAGAAAAGAGATTGTAGATGCAAGAGGCTAGCTAGTATAGAAAGTAAACAAGTGCAACCAAAATTTAAGCCAATTGAAGATGATGATGGACAAATTTTCTACATTTCACAAAGGAGGCCATGTGCTCCAAGATAAGGTATGCCTCCAGATCCTCTATCTTTCAATGGTCCTTATTCAAATTCTTATGCACCTAACAATCAATGGCAACCCTCATACCCTCCAAACTTTGGTAATTATGGACTACAACCATATAATTACCAAAAAAATTCTTGTCAAAATTATCAAAATCCTAATCCACCACCTTAGTGGCAACCACCACCAAGAAATTGGCAAAAACCACCACAATGGAGAGGAGGACAACAATGGTCCAAATAGTAAACTAGTTACTTGCAACCACAATCACCAACCAAACTAACCATCTATTATGCCTCTTGAAAATGAAAATACCAATGCACCAAATCCTAATCAATTACCAACTCAACCTACACCCAATCCCAATAACAGGACACAACAACAATAGGTTTATTCAATATTCTGCATATGTTGTTAGCATAAGTTACATACACCTGCATTCAGGAACAACCTTGCCAACACCTACCTCTCTTATTATTACAAAGCTTCCTATGGAAGAAGGGGAGAAGAAAACTACCAATTTGACCTCAAATGACCCCCCTTTCCAAAACATTAGTCAAGGACTCATGAATCAATCCAAGAAAAAGATCCACTATCACCATTTCCAAAAAGGTTAATAACTACAAAGCCCAAGATAGAACTAACTTTTGAATTTTTAGATCAACTAAAGCATGTGTGTGTCAAGATACCATTATTCCAAGCCATTAAGGATGTACCTATCCATAGAAAAACAATCAGGGATGTATGCCTCAAGAGACTAGACATCAAAAAGAAAGACCCAACAACAATCTACATAATAGGTCAACTAGCAGATATAATGCTAGGCAAGGTAATTGTGCCTAAATATTTTGATCCTGGTAGTCCAATGGTAACAATGACTACTTATGGGATAACAGTTCAAAATACCCTCATTGACCTTGGATTTTCTATTAATATCATGACTAAGGATATAATATAGCATATCAATATCACCAACATAAGGCCTACTCCTATTGTCATTTAATTAGGTGACAACTCTACTATTAAGCCAAATGGTATTATAGAAAATCTTGGTGTTACCTTGGACACCTAGGAGTATCCTATTGACTTCATCGTTATATCTCCTAAAGATACTCTAGGAGGATATCCAATCATCTTAGGTTGACCTTGGTTGGCCACAGAACATTCCTATATAGGATGTAGGTCAAGAGATGTGACCATCTCTGATGGAGATAGTACCAAGATACTTATTTTATTTCCTCCACCTCAGCAACATGGGGATTCATATCACCTTATTTAGCCCAACCTAGGAGAAGAACAAGAAAAAGAAGTAAAATATTTGGCAAACCTCATGATGATTGATAGAAGTCGTCTTATGCAACTCCAAGGTGATGAAGAAGTGTTGTCTAAAATCCTGCAAAATGAATATGAGTTAGAAAATATTGAAGGAAGTTGCTCATTCTACACACTACAAATACTCTTGCCAAAATATACTACATTTACATCTCTTACAACATCACATCTCCTACATACATTATTGCCTCATGAGATAAAAATAATAAGCATTAACAAGGTCTCTATGATGGAGTTAACCAAGCAAATTGAAGTCTCACCAAGAAGGCATTTAAATATTAATAATAAACTTATTATGGATTAGTAGAGATCCCTTATTAAACTACCGTAGTTACACAACGATTCCTTTGCTTAGGATTACACTGATATAAATGGATTGGATCCAAAGCTTTGTACCCATAGAATCTATATCAAGGAGGATAACATACCAATTAGATAGCTTCAAAGAAGAGTTAGCCCTATAGTGAGAGAAATAGTTAAAGGGGAATCGCAAAAGTTGTTGGATGTAGGATTCATCTACCCTATCACTGATAGCCAGTGGGTGTTTCCTTTGGTTATTGTTCCTAAAAAGGAGTAAAATGGAGAGTTTGTATGGATTACAGGGAATTAAATGCAGCAACCAAGAAGGATCATTTTCCACTACCTTTCATATATCAAGTTCTAGATTCCTTGTTAGGCAAGAAATATTTTTCATTTCTTCATGGTTTCAGTAGGTACAATTAAATAAAAATTGCACTAGAAGGTTAAGAGAAGACCACATTCACATGTCCATGGGGAACCTATGCCTACTCAATCTTTTCATTTGGCTTGTGCAATGCACTAGCAACCTGTTACAAACAGTAATCAGTATTTTCTCAGATATCTCTGACATTTGCATTGAAGTCTACATAGATGACTTCACTACTTATGGGAATACCTTCCAAGAAGAATTAGATAATTTGGATAAGGTTCTAAAAATATGAAAGGATCAAAATCTCTCACTGAATAGCAAAAAATGCTTCATAATGATGAGGGAGGGAAAAGTCCTTGGACACTATGTTTTTGATAAAGGTATTCAAGTGGATCTTGCTAAAATTGAGGTAATAGTCAATCTTCCCATTCCTATCAAGAAAAAATGTGTTAGAATTTTCTTGGGCCATGCTAGTTACTATAGGAGGTTTATCAAATATTTTAGCAAGATAGCTTGCCCATTGTATGATTTTCTAGCTAAGGATGCAGAATTTGAAAGGACAACTGCATGTGATAAGGCATTCCAAGACCTTAGGAATGCTTTGACTCAAGATGTTGTCCTCAAAGGATGTCAATGAACCATCCCATTTCACATCTATGAAGATGCTTTAGACCATCTCATAGGAGCAATTTTGGGCCAAAAAGAAGGAACAATAGAGAATGCAATCTACCCCAGTAAAAACATGCAAGGCGCATAGCTAAATTACATTGTCATAGAAAAATAAATGCTAGCTATCATCTACGCCTTGAGAAATTTTAGACATTATGTCACAAGGTATTAGGTATTTGTCCATATTGATCATGTTGCAATTAAATATCTAAGGAAAAAACCTCTTGTGATAGGAAGGCTTGCTAGATGTTTGCTTCTTATGCAAGAATTTGATATCATAATCATTGACAAACTAGGAAGAGAAAATGTCGTAGTGGATTTTTTGTCTAGATTGACAAATAAGATTCAAGAACCTACAATTGATGATTCATTTTCAGATGAACATATTTTTCTATCAACATAAAGACACCATGGTATGTAGAGATTGCAAACTACTTGGTAGCAGGGAAGATCACTTCACATTTCTCCCCAACAGAGAAAAGGCAACTAATAGAGAGAAGTTTTCCATTCACTTGGATCTCAAGATGCTTATTTCATATAGGTGTAGACAATGTGATGAGAAGATTCATTAGAGAAGATGAAACATTTGACATTCTCCATGGTTTTCATGATGAGCCCTATGGGAGCCATTTTATTGCCAAAAGAAGAACAATGAAGATTTTGAACACAAGGTATTATTGTCCTAGTCTTCACAAAGTTGAAATGAAGTATATTTGGAAATATGATAGGTACCAGTAGATGGGAAGGCCAACAAGATCTTATGAAATAGTCACAGACCAAGGTGCTCAATTCACATCCAATCTAGTCACAGAATTGATAAATGAATATATAATATCAGACCAAGAAATCTACTCCATATCATCCACATGCTAATGGGAAAGCCTAATTGACTAACATGGAAATTATAGCTATCTTAACTAAAACTGTGCACTTCATATGAAATATTGGGCAAATCGGGTACATAACAACATGGAAAATGACAACAAGATTCACTCCATTTGAATTAACATATGGTAAAGAAACAGTAATTCATATTGAGTTTTAACACAAGTCCCTTGTTACAAGGTGTGCGCCCTTGGTCACTGTGCAACACAAGTGGTGGGTTTATGGCATGGCTTAACCACCTCTCATGGATTATGTCTCTAGTAGTTGTAGTGAGCATTGACAGGTCACCCATTTGGTGCAATGACAATCGTACCCAACAAATGGTATATATGCAGAACAAGTGGTGGGTTTGCAACATGGCTTAACCATCTCTCATGGATTCTATGTGTCTAGTGGTTGTAGCGGGTATTGACAGGTTGACATTTTGGTGCAACAACAACCGTACCCAACAACCCTCAGAACAACCTTGAACCTAGGCTTGAATTTCTCACAAGCCCAAGTAGATAGGGTAATGCATCTCAACGAATTAGATGAAATTAAAAAATCATCTCTCAACCATATAGAGGGTTGAATGGAATGACAAGTACATTCTGGACAAAGCATTAGAACTAGGTGATTGGGCTCTTTTATATGATTCTAGGTATAAGGACAACCTAGGTAGGCTTCAAACCCAATGGTTGGGTCCTTATGAAATTACACAAGTATTTTCAAATGGTATTGTTAAACGTATAACCCTAGATGATTTAAGGTGTAAATTATTGGTCAACGGGAACCTTTTATGTCTCTACCATAAACCATCCAAAAAGGAAGAGTTCATACAACAATTTGCAGACAACAGTAATCACACTCTTCTTGCAACCGATTATGGTGGACCTCTAAGCTCACCATGTGCTTAATAAGGATTACTTTAATCCTTCTATAATAAAATCTCCATGCTTATGTGGTGACCTTCTAAACCACTTTCAATTCCACATCATCTCTATCTCATTCCACTTTGCTTTTATGTCACTATCACTTCATACCACAAATTATGACGCTTCAATCTTTTTGTTGTCAACTTCACACGTACAACAAATTTAATCAACTTGCCATATCAATCAACTTAGTTTCAAGGTACGTATAAGATCTTTTATGTTCATTATTACTTAAAATGTATCTTTTATCATTTTCTTATCACCTTAAATATATTCATTTGAGCATTCAAATTGGCAAATCCCCTCAATAATTCTACATGTGTGCACACCTGTTCTATTTTAAGTCAAGGGGAGGGAATTAGCCAAGTGTCATGTCATTATGTGAAATTGATAATTTAAAGGAATGTCTTGATAAAATAAAGTAAGTCTTTGGTAGTTCCATGTACCCCAAATTAGGGCATTTATTATGCCCCATCTATATTTTATTGTTGTACTCTCACTAATTTTTTTCAACATGTCTGTAGCCATGGCCTTTTAATAATAGAATAGCCATGAAAATGTGAATTATAGTAACATTCATCATAAAGAAGTGTGGAAAATTGTGGTGGTAAGGCATATTTGAAATTGCAAAATAAGAACTAGAAGGCTTTGGCCATAGTTTGGATTTGTAGAAGAAGGAAACTAGTAGTGAAAATAATTTGCAGTGATGAGAGGCTCCCCAATTTGTCAGGAACCAATCGATCACACCCTCACTTTAGAAGGCCCAAATTGCCAAATATTTAAGGATTGTGGGTGGCTAGACTATTTCTTGAAGCTTCATGACTTTAATGAAGCTATGGCCTTAGAGTTTACTTGTACTTTGAAGAATGTCCAACTAGTGGTCAAGGGTTTAAGAATCAATGTTACATAGCAATGAATTGCATAAGTAACAAGGTTGCCTACAACAGGAGAATCATATCCTAAAGGGAAAGATGTCAAGACAACTAGAGTTGAATTTACATAGCATGGTGATATGCCATTAGTAGTGACCGAATAAGGTACAAATTGATTATCTCTACCATGAGAATGGGCTCCTAGAGTAGTCTATATCATCCAATATTTGACTTGTGAGGGTCGAGAATCTCAGCTCCATTCAGTACATTTTAAAATTTTGATTCATCTTCGACATGGGAGGCTAACGAATGTTCCTAATTTTCTCTACAATATACTGAAGCAAATGGAAAAAAAATTCCAAAATGGTAGTGTGCACTTTGTCTCTCACGACTATTTGATTTAATTGCTGATAGAAAAGACCCTAGAAGAGACAAATTCTTAGATGACTTGGGATGATATTTTGAAAGTAACAGGGGTTGAGCCAATATACATAGGGCTAGAGTCATAGGAACAATAGGAGATTCTTCTTCTAGACCACCTCCTACTCAGTCCTCTAGTGAAACCCCTGCTGAGGAAACTAGCCATTCAGCTAAGCATAATAAGGAAGTTGAAATCCCTAGTTCTACTCCTAAGGAAACCACCGTGTCAACTCCACCTTCGAAGGTCAAAAATAAGAAAAGAAAAGTAGTTGCAAAGGAGAAGATGAGTGGCAAAAGAAAATTGAAACTCAAACTCATGTTCCTATGATTCCTAAGCCTAAAAAATGGAAGACCAAACAATTTGAGCAACCTATAGCCACTAAGAAAGTTAAAAAGGCTAGTACACTAGTAAAGAAACCCATAAAGAAGGTAAAAAGGATTATTAAGAAGGCTCTTAGGAGAAGCCATAGGCTTAGGAAGATGTTTAACAGTAATGAGAAAATAACTAAGAAAATTCTTATTTAAAGCATTGACATAAAAGAACTTTCAACTAATGGAAAAGAAGGACAATTCCTTAATATTTAGTCTCGATTGTTCCAAACATCTTCACCACTATCATCTTCTCATCATACTGAGGGAGATAAGGATGCTCTAGGAAAGTTCATTAGAGTAAATAGAAGAAGTGTCGGTCAAACTGGAGGGATACAAGTTGAACCCAATATTGAGTTAGGTATTGAGGTTAATTAAAGGCAAACCAGTCTAAAGGAAGATAAGAATGAGGAGAAGCTATCTAATGATTTAGAAAATCTTGTAGCAACATAAGAGAAAGTGGCCACCGGTAATAAAGAAGAAGGGAATAACCAACAGTAGGGCAACATAGTCAAGATAGGCATACATATGCCACCTCCATTTTCATGGGCTTTGGTTGTAATGAAATTATTGAAACTAATAGAGGATAAAGAGAGAGCATGGAAGGAAGAAAAAGAGTAGTTGTAGAAAGAGCTCGAGAAGAAAAATGCATAAATAAACAATTTAAAACCAGAATGGAAAAGGTGGCTACTCTTGTTCCACAACTTGTTAAAATTAGACCACCACCTAGGGTTTATGCCTTATATCTAAGGGAGTTATAATTTTCCTACAAACTATCTAAGGACCTCTCAAGTTTAAATTCATCTCTCATTAGCCCTGATGATTTCCTATTTGCATAAAAAACCTCCACTCCTCAACTTAGAAACCTGCTTTGTGAATTTTATTTACATAATGATGTTGTCCCATATGATTCATAATGGAACCCATTATTTACTATAGGGGATATACACTTGAGAGAATTTATGTCCTACATTCACAATAGAATAATAGGAGCAATAAATTTAAAGACTACTGTAGACACCTAAAAGTTGCACAATGAATTAAGTGAATTTTATTTATTTAATTATCCCTATTTCTTCCAATTAATTAAATTTAGATTTAATTAATATCCCTACTCTTCTAATTGACATTTTAATCAAATTAAACATTTGATTAAATCTCCTTCTTCTAGCCTAACCTATTAATTAAACTAAGGTTTGATTAAGTACCCTTAGCCATTTGATTAAATAAATCTTATTTATTTGATTAAAATCCCTTTTTCCCCTTTTGATTAAATCTAGATTTAATTAAAAACCCCTTTTGCATTTAAATAAATCAAATTTTATTTGTAAATCCCCCCACTTGCAAAATCCTAAAAATGCAAGTTGCATCCCTTTTGGCTAAATTAAATCAGTTTAATTTTCTAAAATACATATTTTCCTCACCCACTTGCATTCTCCTACATCTCCCACTTGTCTCCATAATCATCCCTATAGAAACCTCCTAATCACATCCTAATCATGTCTAATCTCCTAATCATGTCCTTTCCCTAAATTTGGGGGAGTCACTTCTCCAAATTTGGAAGGAAGTATTCAAAATGCATTTAAGAGATTATCTATTTCAACAAGTTATCTTGTTGAGTCTTCCAAACATGTGAGGCTCTTACATAAACCACTAGTGTTTTCCTCTTTGGGCAAGTTAGCCTCCAAAGTGTTAAAAATGCATTTAATGCCTCTTAAAAGCACACACCCCTTAGCCATGATGGTTGTCCCTTTAACCATTTTCGCATGTTGCACAAGAGTTTACGTCTTCAGTAATATCATGCCTCCCTGGTTAATGACATTATCCAATGATGTCACTCCTTGAGGTTATCCCTAATTTCTTGCTTAGCATCTAATGCTTGTTTAGAAACCTCTCAAGCCCTCTCAAAGTGGAATTTGTCAACTTGGGATTGGATTGAATCTCTCTCATGGATTGATAACTTTAAATCCTAGCTCTTGTTGAGATTACTCAATCTCAACCATCCATTTCTCTATTTTGCCTATAAATAGAACTCATCTCTTCAATCTTAGAGTCCCAATCTTGTGCATCAAAATTATAGTCTTTTGCAGGTTATCAAAGGAGCTCATTGGTCACCTTCAAGTATCCAAGCCTTCTATCATTAGTATCATATCATCTAGCTTAATTGCATTATGTTTTAGATCATATCAATTACATGCTTTTTCATATTCATCTAGCTTAATTATCTCATCATAATCTTCAATTTGGAATTAATTTAGCCTCGTATCATTTCCACCATCTTGATCATCACTAACTTTTCATCTTGCATCCTTAGCTTTTATTCATATCATCATCTCACCATTCACTAGGATCTTAGTTGCATTCATTTTGATCCTAGAATCATCATTTAGATCTTGTTCTCTAGGTTGACATCCAAGAGATCAAGTGCTCTTCCAAGAAAGGGCCACCTTGAATCTTAAGGATCTTTAGGGATAGAGGAGCATGGAATGATTTTGAGATTTTTTGGTTCAATAACATGTTTTTGTGATTACTAACTCCATTGTAATGTTTCATGTGTGTGTTTGAGGTGTTTTAATCCATTGCATGATGATCCCACATTTCTGGCACACAACTACTAGGAGATGGAAAAAAATGTTTCACTACGTTTGCGAGCTAAAGTAGGTGACCCTAACAATACATTATATAAATGGAACCAAACAATCTATGATCTTGACGAGAGGGGTAGAGTCATGACTTTGAGAGAAGAATATCATCAGGAATATGAAGAAATGGTCGACACTTATATCATAATAGTTTTTGGCCACTCAACTCACATGTGGAATTCATTGCTAGATGAATTAAAGTGAGTAGAGCCTCACTCTCTACAAAAATGTCAAGAAAAACTCTAAATGGAAATCACATACATACATCTCGGCAAGTCATTGCAGGAAAAATGGATACCTTTGATCTTTCAGCCAACACTTTTTTGGTGGCCTATTCCATATTGGGAGGATCTTACATCCTATGATATTAATCAGTAAAGATTAAGGTGGGACAATTTGGCCAAAGACTAGGGATTTTATTCGAGTCCTATTGTAAATACTACAAGGAAAACTACTATGGGGGACTTAAGAATTTTAACTTGGCAACAGAATCATAATTCTCTTGTTGGTGGACCAACATAAAATTAAATCGAGGGGAGAAATAAGCTCCACTATTGATGTTTTATTTAGAAAAATTATGTTGTTTAAGACTCCTTTATGTTCTTCAAAGACATGGCATTATATGGCATATCTGTTTTAAACCATAACCTTAGGAAAGCCTATGACATCTTGAATCCTTTCTGAATGAATTCCATGAATGCTAAATAAATGTGTTTTTTGTTATGAATGATGATAAATGCTATGTTTTAAGTGATTTTCAATGAACAAGGATCTTTTCACGTTAACCCCTTGAATGCGGCTATTATGAAGATGTCTTAGGTTGTTGAAGAAGCAGTAAATGTACTTTCCAAGTCATAGAAGAGATTTGAAAAGGTCGAAGACAATAGACCTTGAAGAAGTCAAAATAGTTATGAACAACTCACCAACTATTATGGTAATCAAGGCCTCCTTGGTTTAGTTGAAGAATGGTTGTCCTTTCATTTACATGCCATGTCTGTTGGTAGAGTAGATATGGGAGGAGAATATAATGAATATTAATTAGCATAAGTAGAGTCCTACTCTGTTTCACCCTTTTTATTCATAGTTTTCATGTTTTCAATAAAATTCATCCTCCTGATTTTAAGGAGTTGAGTAGTTGTAGTAGTTAGTAATCATAGATTTTCTTTTCTATGAATTCACTAAGCCTATCCTAAAAAGGTTTGGTTGAAAAGATATGTAATTTGTTGTCTTGTTGAACTAAGTATTTTGAAATAAAAAATAAGCTTTTGATATCTTTGTTATCAGTATGAGTGAATGGTGAAATTATGAATGCATAATATTTGAGCTTCAAGTTAATCGCTAGGAAGAATCATACAAGGAGGCGCACTTGGTGAGGATTCCGGTCATGTATTTTTTAGTTGTTTTCAATTATACTTTTAATATTGCTTTAAGTGTTTGACTTCTCCCGCAACCAAGATAGAACATAACAGTTTCTTTTTATTGATCAAAGTTTTGTTATTCTAGAACAAGTTTCAGCAACATTTACTTTAATAGGAAGTATTTAATTGTTATCAGGCTCATTTTTGTTCCTGTTATTTACTTTCTTCTTATTTGTTTTAGTAAATCCTCTCATTAGGATTAGGATAGGGTAGTCTAAGAAACTCTTAGTGCACAAACAATGTTGGCCCATTTCAATCTTTATGTTGCTGGATTGATAAGATAAATGAGCTTTAATAATGAGGTTGATGGGTACTTAATGAGGATATCTAGTCTCTAAGTTGAGGTCTTATGCCCAATTATTTACCCATTGTTGAAATCCTACACCTATTATGTGCTAAAAAATACACAAAAAAAGTGGTACTTCTTGAGCAAGATAGTCTACCAAGTCATCTACATCCCAATCTTTCTCATCATTATATGGAGATGGTGTACAAGATGCTAAAGGATCTATGGCTAGTAGCATGTATCTATAAATGATGTTAAACATAAGCCATGCTCTAACGATGGATAACTATGTGTGTCACTAGTACCTACAATTAGTGCTTTAGAAAACATCAAAGATAACTCATTATCATTTTCAATAGTTTCAACCATGTTATCAGAATAATCATCCAAATTGATCACTATCGGTGTTTTGATAGGAGGAGGAGAAGAATACCTTAGAATAAACAAGAATACCTTAGAATAAACAACTATAAATTTCAACAAAGTTGGGTAGGGGTGGGTGATAGAAAACCAGGTTGAGAAGGTGAGACTAAATCAACATCCAACTGCTTAGGAGAATACTCATTTCTTGCAACAATCTCACAAGCCTTGAAACAACTCAAAATTCTCTTGCACTATGATATTGTTGTTTACAATTCAATGATTTTGTAGAAGGATGTTGTGTATCACTCAACATTAATTAATTAATTTTCTTCCTTTTCTTCCACAATTTAATTGAATTCATCAACAATTTGATAAAATCCTCCCTTTTCATCTACTTATTAATAAATTTAAGGATTTATTTAAAAGGTTCATTTCAATATTCCTCTTTGATTAATTAATTCTTCCCCATCAAAATCATTTCTTCCAATCTCTGATTAATTAAAACAAATCAAATTTATGAGTTGTTGAAATTAATTAGCCTTTTCTTATTAATTGAATTTCTAAATTCAAATTCTCCTAACTTTTAACCACCTAACCTAACCATTCCTAAACCTAACCCATTCTACCTAACCACATGTTCCCTTTCATCCAACCTCTTCTAGAAGCTTTGTGACACTTGTCACTAAGTGTTCCCTTTCATCCAACCTCTACTAGAAGCCTCTTGACACTTGTTATCATAGAGATGACAAATGTTCCCTTTAATCCAACCTCTTTGCCAACCTCCTCCTAACCATTGATATCTTCAAATCAATCTTGACCGTTGATTCCTGCCACATCACCCCTAGCCTTGAGAAATCCTATAAATAGACCCCATTTTGGAGCACAAAGGGTCACAATTCATCTCATTTGGTCCTAAAATTGATCACCATCTCATTTTCATTCAAGCATTGTTACTATAGGCATCTACCTTTTAGTTTATCATTTTAAGCAATGTTATCATGCTCAATTGTAGCTTAATTACATCTTCATTCTAGCTTATTTTCTAGAATAATCATGAAATCATGTTATCATTGCTAGATAAGCATCTTAATCATTTAAATCCTCCATCTAAGTGTAGTCAAGTCACTGGAATTTGCATAACAAGATCTGAGAGCAAAATTCATACTCGCATTTACTAGGAGGCGATAGATTGCTTAGTTAAGGTTTTATCTTTCTTCGATGTAAATTCATTAACCATGCTTTTAATGATCTATTGAGTGTTTTGTGTTTGCAGGTACAGGTACACATCACAGGCACGACATTTTGGCACCCACCGTGGGGCTGGAGCCTCACATATATCTTTCTAATATCCTATCTAGTTCTCGCAAATACAAATTTAACTCGTTTTCTAATCTAGATTCACGCCTGTCCTAACTCTTTTTTGTAGAATGATTGTCAAAGAAATGCTTGTCAAAGACCAAATTCAAAACAAATCAATGACTGCTGATGGATCTATTTTGTAGGTTGCCTAAAAGAATTCAACAAAACTTTGTGTATTCCTTAAAGTTTTTTTTTAGGCGCACTTGATTTTGGCTAAAAATGAACAATCATGTATGTTGTGTTTTTGATGATAGGCGAGTATGCTCTCACCTTTCTTAGGTGATCAGAAATCTAGACTCATCTTTTACTTTCATTAGTGCATATCTTTAGCAGGCCTGCCTTGTCGAGGAGCTAAAAACTCTTAAAGCCATTATGACCAATGTGAGGGGAACGACCTAAGTGGGAATGGCTAACGCCAAGTAATCCAACCCACTATAAAATAAATATGATTTGATGAAAATCAAGTCAACGACAATGCTCGAGAATAGCTCTCCTTCGTACCTTTGAGTATATCAAACCTTGGTTTCCAAGGCAGGGAGACCTCTTAATTGAGTATTATACCCCGATGCGTCGAACAGATCCCTTACTAGTTCCGGTTAAATTAGAAGCTACCCGGTTCAACTCCGAAAGGGTGATAATCTTTGTGCAAGAGAGATAGTAACTCTCCCAAGACACTTTCCATATCGTGCCCCTAATTACATTTGGTCGAATAATACAGCGTTGAGAATCCATTGTGTGAGACTCAGCGACTGTATTCTGATTAGCTATTGGGTGTGTACCTAAGCTTGCAAGCAAAGGTTTTCTCTCCTTAGCGAATTTCCTTAGGGTTTAGCATGCTTGGAGTCACTTATCACATCATGTGTTTGTTGTGTATTCATCCCTAAGTTGAAAAATCAGATATCTAAAACTAGAAAACATGAGCAAAACATCAAAATTCACTAATCAAAATTCGACAAAACAAACATATTTTTCATTGTCATGTTCTCTATCGTACGAGTTAGGTGATTTGTTGTACGAGGAATCTGTTTTGTCGTATGGTTGATGAAGTCTTTTCATACGAGTCTTTGCTTTTTCAAAGTAAATTTCTGATTCATCATCTATTTTTATATCTTTTGTCGTATGGTTCATGAAGTATTGTCGTACGAGTCTCTATTTTTGTCAGTCCAGAGCTGCCATTTGCATGACTTTTTGAGGTCTATCATTCTGCTTAGTCAAATTGCAGTAATCATAAATATCTATTATATGTTCCTTTGTGCTTGGATTGTCTCCTTGGTTTGCTTGGTCAAGTTATCATTTGTCAAAATCAGACTCTAGAAGATAAACACCTCAAGATTTTCAAGTGCTCACCCTCAACAATTTCAAGATCTAAACATCTCAAAGTGCATTATCATCCTCTTTGATAAACTGATCACTCAAACATAGTTTCTCATCGGGATCAATCATCCTTTATCATGAAACCGAAATGTTTGGTCAGGATAATCTTGTCCCACATCGTAGGATATATCGTTCCTACTGGACTTGGTTCTTATCAAATCATCATCATTGCACTCCTAAACCGAAGATTGAAAAAATTGCAAACTTTTAAACACTTGAATTATCTTTTCATGTCATATAATTCTAGCGTATCTACCTTGACAATTGATCACTTATCAAATCAACATTTAGACAATCAAACCCCTGAAATGAAAAATAGTAACATTTGATAAAGCTGAAAATCATATCAACATGGAATACCAAAGCAAAATACAAGTAACAAGTCAACATATCGGAGCAATCAAACAAGTTCAAAATCAAAATCCAACTATGTTAAAACCTCATAAGGATTCAAACATGTCTCCGAAGAAAGGTGGCTCTTTTATGCAACTCTTAAAGAGATCTCTAAAGGATTTGGCTGAGAAATATCAAAATTGTGCACCTATGTCTAGCAATGGCTCATCCCCCCATAAGCAAATTGATTCTCCAAAGGCATCTATTCCTACACCTCCTGAAAGCTTGCAAGAATCTTCCATAGCATCATCACCAAATAATACATCCAAAGGTGAAGTTCCCCAAGGGATAATAATGGCCATCAAACCTATTTCAGAGGATCCTATTCAAAGCTCGTCTCCTTCATATCCAAGCATTAATTCATTGCAGAATCCCCATAATGCTCCCTTAAAAATTGAATTCCTTATTCATAGAACGCTTGTTAAATGAGTCCTAATAGATAGGGGAGTTATCTTGAACATTTGCTCTTTGAGTCTTGTCCATGCTCTGGGTTATTCAAAAGATATTTTTAATCCCTTGAAAATGATAAAAATCAAAGCATATGGTGAAGAAGAACATTACTCTAAAGGAATTGTGGTATTACCCCTCAAAGTGGGACCTTTGCAAAAAGACACAGCATGCCAAGTTCTAGACTTGGACCTACCATACAATATACTCTTGGGAGGACCATGGATTCAGGACATACAAGCTATTACATCAACATGTCATCAGTGCTTAAAATTTCCATACAGTGGATAGGAAATCACAATATCAGTAGACTCAAATCCATTGCAGTGTTGTAATAATCTGAAATCAGCTCAAGAGGTCATTGTTTCACATAATAGGGAGGCAGCAACTTCAAGCACACAATCCAAGGAACCATCATTTGCATCAATTCTATCAAACATGGAAAAACAAATGTAGCTAAAAGATCAAGGGACCGAAGAATATTTGCTATCATGGAAAAACAAACAAGAGTAACTTGAAATTGAAAGGGAAGAAGAAGATGTAGAAGTCGATATAGTTCACACATATGCAGGACAAACATTAGGAACTAGCCTACTTGAATCAAAATCACATTCGGTTTACATGGACTTAACTAAGGACGATCAAGGGCTACTTATGCGACATCATTCTGATGAGAGTGTCATTCTAGACATGGAAATACATATGGAAAGCTCTGACATCTCTATCATGACCCCTAATATCTTTGACATAATTCAACATGACGATCCTTTATCCCTAATCCCTTCTGAACCTATGGATTGGGAAAATGAAGGACATACTGCTATTGACACCTTTCTAAATGACCTGGCCATATCCTTATATCTTAATGAAATCAAACCTGCAACAACTTTCACCAGGGATTCCGCTAACGTATCTTCATGTCAAGTGGGTGTTAAATCTCCTAGTAGCAAAAATGAAAATCAGGAAAACAATATCAAGTCTAATGTTGAAAACCATTTATTGGCAACATTGGACTGAGAAAAAGTAAAAATAAAGGACACATCTAATGGTGAAAACCTCCTCGAGGTGCCGAAAGATGGGAGATTTGAAACCTTACCTAAAATTTATCAAGAGAAGTTATCTATCCTAATAGAACCAGCATAGGCAATTATCATTGGCACAACTGATCTACATCCAGTAATCTCTCTATCAAAACTAGAAAGCCAAATATATTTGGAACCCTTGCAAAGATGGCAAATCAACTTTACCTGGTCATATACATACATTCCAGGGTTCGATCCATATCTTACAATACATCACCCAAATATTAATCCAGGAGCAAGCATCAATAATATAACACAGTACGCATCAAGAGCAAGTATTCTATTCATCACACCACAAGGTCATACAATCCCAAAACCATACAAATTAAGCTTTCCATGCACCAACAATACAACAGAGTATGAAGCTTTGGTTACAGGTATCAAAATGGCTAGAATGGAACATTACATAACTACAAGTCTTTGGAGACTCTTATCTCATCATCAATCAAATTAATGACGATTATCAAACAAAGGATGAAAAATTGATGCCTTATAAAAAGATGGTGGATGATATCAAGAAGTACTTTGTAGAAATAATTTTTCAGCGGATTCCAAGAAATGACAACAAATCAGTAGATGTCATGGCTACACTTTCTTCTCTCCTTCAAACACAAGAAAATCAACAATGTTATGAATTCTTGGTGGAAGAATTGTTTTACCTTGCTCATAATTGTCTGGATTCTCAAACTATCTGTCACCTTGTTGGGCATGGTTCCTCCCACTATGGCCAGACTTACACATACCTGAAAGACAACACCCTACCTCCTGATTTATCAAAGAACCAAAAATAAAACTTTATTCACCAATCCTCCCATTTTACTCTCATTGTGGATAACTTGTTTAAATGAGGTCTAGATGGTACTCTCTTAAGATATATCGAACAAGAAGAATCTCAGAAGGCCTTACATGAAGTCCATAACAACATTTGTGGCACTCATTCAAGTGGTCTTACCCTTTCGAAAAAAATCATACGTTTGGGCTATTATTGACCGACTATGGAACGAGATTCTTTTCAGATAGCTAGAACATGCAAACAATGTCAGATCCATGAGAATTTGTTCCTTGCACTAGCACAAGAACTTCATACTTTAGCAACATCTTGGCCTTTTTGTCAATGGGGTCTTGATCTAGTAGGAAAGATAAATCCTTCTTCATCTAATGGTCACAAATTCATCCTTGTAGATACAAAATATTTTACAAAATGGATTGAGGTAGTACCTCTCACAAACATCACAGGAAAACAAATTGATGCTTTTATCTTGAATTGCATCATCTGTCGCTATGGAATACAAATGACCATTATCACTGATAATGGGTGACCATTCAAAAATCAGGATGTACAAGAGCTATGTGAGAAGTTCAAAATCCATCACAGATTCTCCACACCCTATTATCCATAGGGGAATGGGTAGGCAGAAGCATCTAACAAAACTATTTTGAAAATCCTCAAAAAGATAGTGAACGATGCTAGAAGAGATTGGCATATTCAACTGAACCCTGCTCTGTGGGCCTACCGTACCAATATCCGCACACCAAGAAGTGCCACACCTTTCTCTCTTATATATGGATCAGAAGCCATATTGCCAATCGAAGTAGAGATACCCTCTCTACGTGTATCACTAAAAGGACTCATCCCAGATGAAGAACAACGAGTATCTAGACTGCAAGAGTTAGAACTGATCCATGAACGAAGACAAAATGTCTTTGATCATTTAAAGGTATATCAAAAAAGAATGTGCCAAAGTTATAATCACAAGGTCAAACCAAGAGCATTTCAAGTAGGAGAACTAGTGCTAAAGGAAAATCCACGCAACTAGGCAGATCAAGAAAAGAAAGGAAACTTTGAACCAAACTGGTTAGGTCCATTTGTGGTCATAGCAGTATTTGGGTCAGGAGCATATCAACTATCAACACAGGACGAAGATCAGCTCAAGGAACCTATCAATAGCATGCTTCTGAAAAAGTTTTATGTCTGAAAAATAAATAAAAATAAAAGAAAAAGAAAAAGAAAACAAAAAAATCAAATATCAGAAAAAGTGCAATAAAAACAAATGGTGAAAACCTGGCAAACAGGTGTTATCTGTCCGCTAGCCCTTCCATCTTTTATTCCATGCATCTTCCCGCTTACATTCATTCATTTTCCATCAGCACGGATCATCATAAAGCCTTTGTACATACGCAAACATCCCAGGTGGCTTCTTGCCATGGTTTGGATCATTGGATATATCATAACAACTTTGTTTCTAGGCTTGGGGAAAAATCCTACACCTAGCTGGGGGCAAACTCTTGATCATTTTGAGCTTAATCAAACAGGTAGAACAACAGTTAGACAACTCTTATCAAGCAAAAATTGAGACACATCCAACATTGAACACAAGATCAAACTATCAACTATCAAGCTATTATGAAGTCAATCTAAGCACATCACACACTTTCTAGTGAATAATATCTTTTGGATAATGATTTTAACATGATTTTTAAACTTTTCTATATTGATTTTCACTATCATGATTTGTGAGCGACTCTAGGATGTCTTTGACTAGAGGAACAAGGAAGGAACATGATATTTTTCTTGTCTGTTGTTTGAAAACTAATCATTAAATATGTGCAAATTTGTCTCGAGACATGATCATCAGAGTATCATTGAAGACATTTCTGATTTGCATATTAAAATGATTAATACTGCATATTTTACGTGAGCAACACTCGGGTCATCTCAATTCAATTATACCTCGATGCTTGTGCTAACTTGCTATATCAAAATCCAGGAAAATAGTGCTCAGGTCATCATGGTATATTATACCTTCGATGTTTGCACTCACTTCCCACATTTCAAAAGCTCAATGATGACAAAAATGCAATAACCCAGTGACTGGTCTGGTTGTAGCTTTGCATTACATAGCATTTCATTTGCATTTTTGCTTGCATTTCATTCTTGCATGGGATCCGGCATGCTCATTTCATCCAAGGTTAACTCTATCATAGGAATCATCAAAGTATCATCACAAGTGTATACGCAATCAGAATAATGACTCATATCTCTCCAGATATTATCGACCGAGCGAAAATCTTATGCTATCTTTCTCAACAGAATCAACATCAGCATATCTGAATCTTTCTACAACCCGATATCAACAAACTATTAGTTCTTTAATTAATCAGAACAAACTGTTAGTTCTTTATCTAATCAACCTTATCCATTCAATCAATCAATCAAATTTGATCTATTCTATCATGTCTTATAGAGGATGTATCTTTCTTGAAACCAAATGTTCTGATCATGTCTTATACAGGATGTATCCTTCTTGAAACCAGACGTTGTGATCATCTTTGTCTTATACAGGAGGTGTCATTCCTAAAACCAAACTAAATCTAGATCTTATCAATCTAATCAATCAAGATTTATCAATCTTAAACATCGATAATCACACCATCGGGATCAAAGAACTTGCATTTTCATCAACCACGGTTGCAGAAATCAAATCATTTCTAATCGAGATATCAATTTCACAAAGTCGAAAACACTCCAAAGATCAATTATCTCAATTGATCTCCTGAGGGGGCATCATCATATCGGAATTTAGCAATCAAAAGTTGGGGCATCCTATCAAACCAATATCATCATCAAATTGAGATTATTCTTTGAATCAACGTGTCATCACACCTCGCTTCAAAGAGGGGCAAAATGTATACACCTAAAAATGGTCTGAAGATAATTAATTGAATAAGCAATTATTTAATTAATCTCCCTCCACAATTTAATTAAAACAAATCAAATTTATGAGTTGTTGAAATTAATTAGCCTTTTCTTATTAATTGAATTTCTAAATTCAAATTCTCCTAACTTTTAACCACCTAACCTAACCATTCCTAAACCTAACCCATTCACCTACCCACATGTTCTCTTTCATCCAACCTCTTCTAGAAGCTTTGTGACACTTGTCACTAAGTGTTCCCTTTCATCCAACCTCTTCTATAAGCCTCTTGACACTTGTCACCGTAGAGATGACAGATGTTCCCTTTAATCCAACCTCTTTGCCAACCTCCTCCTAACCATTGATATCTTCAGATCAATCTTGACTGTTGATTCCTACCACCTCACCCCTAGCCTTGAGAAATCCTATAAATAGACCCCATTTTGGAGCACAAAGGGTCCCAATTCATCTCATTTGGTCCCAAAATTTATCCCCATCTCATTTTCATTCAAGCATTGTTACTATAGGCATCTACCTTCTAGTTTATTATTTTAAGCAATGTTATCATGCTCAATTGTAGCTTAATTGCATCTTCATTCTAGCTTATTTTCTAGAATAATCATGAAATCATGTAGCTTAATCATGCTATCATTTCTAGATCATGCATCTTCATCATTAATATCCTCCATCTAAGTGTAGTCAAGTCACTGGAATTTGCATAACAAGATCTGAGAGTAAAATTTATACTCACATTTACTAGGAGGCGATAGATCACTTAGTTATGGTTTTATCTTTCTTTGATTTAAATTCATTAACCATGCTTGTAATGATCTATTATCTTTCTTTGATTTAAATTCATTAATCATGCTTGTAATGATCTATTGAGTGTTTTGTGTTTGTAGGTATAGGTACACATCATAGGCACGACACATACATCTCTTCATATCATGTCTGGGAGTATGATGATATTGACAAAATGCCTTTGGGTTAAATGAAGGATATAGAGGCTTTGAGGTATCTATAGGATGGATAGGGGGAATCTTAATTAAATTATACTTTAATAATTGAAGCATAATAGTATGTAAGGACTTAGAAATATGTGTAAAGTTTCAATTCTTTAGTTTGGAAGTTTAGTGTCATAAAATTGTGACCCTAGCAATTTTTGACTGCATTAGGGTCCTCACGCACGTGAGATCGAATCCTCTAGCCTGATCAGAGACTGAAGACTGCTCAAACCTTGGAATAAACTTCTTCCTTGCCCTCCGCACCACATTGTCTACAATGTGCCCTAGAGAAAGGGGTAGGACAAGGGTGTGGTGCCCCTGTCCCTACCCTATTTTGAGGCAGGACCTTTCCTAGAGCATGCATTGTAGGTTGTGCAGTGAGCGGGAAAACTCCCCCAATGTCAGCCTATGAAGAAAATTAAATTCATTGACATGTATTTAAGGGGAATTTGTCCTCTCATTTGCATAAGTTCAAGAGGTTGGAGTTGGTCAAGTTGCATAAGTGATTAAGCATTCAAGAGCATTCAAGTATTCTTTTCCAGCATTGAGCATTCTCAAGTCTCCCTTCAAGGCTACGTGTTGCATTAAAGTCAAGTATTCAGCCATTGAAGAGGAGATTTATTCCAACATTCAATTCCACACAAGAATTTCTATCAACATTGCTACCACAACCTCTCTTGAGGTGATTTACAATTCAGTCTTTCATTTACATCTACTTGCAAGTACTTTCTTTGATTACTTGGTTAATTCTAAACTAGGGTTTGACCTAAAGGCAAACCCATTTTCCTCTCTTTTGTGTGTGTAGGTTGCAGGTGCACAACTGTACTTTTGAATTTGGGCTCCATTTGCAGAGGCGGAAAAACCCTTTTTCGTTTCGCAGATTTTCGAAGGACCGTGTACATTCCCGCCATGGTCAGGGAAACTTTTCCTCAAATTTGCAGGATGACTTCGTCTCAACATATTACTGCTAGATCCAAGTGCATAGATTCATCCCATATTCCAATCTTAAGTTATAATAAATTCTTTGTCACTTTTGCACTACGTAATTCAATCAATTCCTTCTCATTTCAAATAGAAAGAGGGGATTAGCTTATCATTCCCATTTCACTCAGAATTCCATCTTCTTCTTTGAAGGTTGAATCTGGTGAATTCTCCTCTCCTATTCCAATATAATTAGGTGAAAAGTGTTTGAAGGGAAATCCATAGTAAAATTCTCATCTCTCCTTGGAGGGAAAGGGTAGTTTTCGTCTTGATCTCTCATTCACACATTTCACCACATTATAAGAAGAAAAGAAAGCTACACTAGGAGGTGTTATATCTACAACTTGAGTTTCAATGTTATTCTTAATGAAGTTTTTGTTTTATTTCTTAAAGCCTTCATAAGTTTGATGAGCCTCTTCGGATTTATAAATTAGAGTCACAAATGAAGAACCTTCAAATTGCGTAACCAAAAGTTGATAATCATGAAGTGTAATACACAAGTGTGTCAAGGATGAATATTTCATAAATATAATATTATCTCTAATATGCAATAATAAATTACCAATGAAAAATCTTTGAACATTAGCATCAAGAAGAGAATAAGAAATTTGTGAATACAAGTTTGATATCTACCAATGAAATCAATCACTTTCTCTTTTACACCTTGTTTATAATACACAAATCAATTAATGTAACTTGTGGCCTAGTATTATTTAAAAAATATTGTAAAAATTGATTTATAAATTATTTAAAATTGTCAATAGAATTACTAAGAAAAGATAAAAACCATTCCAAGGTAGTTTCTTTCAAGGATATAGGGAATTTGTTTCCAAGAATACCTTGTTAAAAGATAAAAATCATTGCATAAAGTAGTAAATACCAACACATGGGTATAGAATCACCTTTTGCATTATCTTTGTCAAAATGAGGCATCTCAATGTGTTATGGGATGAGATTCTTAAGGATGTTGATAGAAAGTGGGTTTCTTATGCAATATGATGGGAGAGTGAATTGGGGTAGGGTTATGTTACCCAATTGGTGTTGTAAGGATGACACATTTGGCAATGATTGGTTTATGGTAGCATTGATAGATGAATTGGTTTGTGAAAAGTTCAATTGTGATGGTAGATTTGAAGGGATATTATTGTAGGTATGTGGAACATTATGGAAAGTGGCTGGTGGAGATGGTTAATGGATGTATTGAGAAACAAAAGGAAGATTGGTTGAAGATAGTACATAAGTATATTGATTGATAAGATTAGTCTCATTACTGAGATGAATGACATTACTATTTTTTGTAGCAATGTACATAATAGATGATGTGTATCTTGGAATAATGGACATTTTTGTAAGAATGGGAATTGGTATCTCGATGGTTTTTAGGAGTAGTATGTCCAAGCACTTCTATGGAACTAGCTACGTTCATAGTGTTATCATTAAATATGTGAGGTATGTTAGGTAGAATATCCACACCATGTTTATCACATTGAATCAACTTTCTTATAATCTAATTTGGTTCAACTCTAATCCTAAAGGATAGCTAAACACTTTAATTAATTATTTCCCTTTTGATTGGATATGACTTGATATGGACATATGAGATCTAGGTAGAATAATAGGAAATTGATAACATTCATCATAAACAACAAGATATAGAACTAAATATCAACATAGAAGCTCAAATGTGGAAATGGGAGACATAGAAGAACCTGTAGCTACAATTTGGAGAAAAAATTGTTACACTTGGAGAGGTTTGAGTGCTCGGATTTTGAGTTCAAAAGATGAAGATAATGCTCAAGTTTTGGCCTATTAAATTTTACACTTTCAAATTGCTCGTTAGTGATAGGTTGAGATGTATGATGGTGCAACCAATTAAATCTCATTTTTGTCAACTTGATGAAATTTTGAAACATATATTTTGGGATTTTTCACGGGCCAAAATAAAATGGAATTTTATTTTCAAATTCCTTCTTGCTATTTTTGAGCATAGGCTAAGTTGGCAAAGAACTATTTTGGGCCTTCATTTGCAAAACATTATTGTTACAAATCCTAGGAGACATGTTGTTTTGCTTAATATATGAAAAATGAGATGTTTGTTACTTTTTGCAAAGCAAAATGTTCATTAGGAATGTGAAATATTAAAGTTTTATATTGATATCATTGTCCAAATTGTTTCTTTGTGTTCTCAACTACACGATATGCCTAAAGAAAAGATGAAGATCAACAACAATGTAGATAAATTTAAGTTCCAAATGTTGCAGATTCATGAGAAAGGAAGCTTATGTTCAAAACAAATACAATGTTGAAATTCAAAACCTAAGACAACAACATTGTATGGTAGTTCTTGGGGATTTTCCACACTATTGTGGGACATTTTGTAATGGCTTCATAATTGTTATTTATTCTAGTTGTTAATGGGTTGTTTTGTAATGACTTTGTAATCGCTATTTATTTGGTAACTTGCTAGTTGTCATTCTATTTTTATTATATAATAAGGATATAATAGATTACATGAAGGCATTCAAGACTTAAGTAGGTAGTTTATCAAGATGATATAACATATACATGAGATATAGATATCATCATGTCATACGTGCAATTTTTTTTTAAAAATATAGCCAATGACAATAGAGATAATTACATCATTTATATGGTACTATTCCAAAAAATACTTTTAAGTTGTTCTATTGTGGAATTTGTAGCTCTTCTACCAAGGAGGTACAATCCCGTAGCCCATCCATCCAAATGGTATGTAAGATTGTCATTGTTTGGGGCTCCCCGTGTCTTTCCATGCCCTCCTCTGCCTCTAACTACTAAAGTCTATCAAGTTTTCTACCTTTACTAAATTCATACATGCGTGTCTCTAATGCATTGATGAACATAGTCCTCTATGCCTTGTAGTGAGACTAGGTGTAGCCATGAGATAGGTCCGAGATGTAGATTCTGATGGTAATATCTAGTAAGAACCTTTCAAATTTCCTCTTATCTAGCTTCAATATTATGGTAACCTGCGATACAACATTAGAAAGTATGAGTCTTCTTAAAGACTCAGTAAACAACCTTTTTTAATCCTGATATTTGTCTTCATTTTTAACTATCTATTTAACACAATATTTTACTAGATAAAATAAACAATAAAACATTACAATCCTTTTTTAGACCCCTTAAATGACCATAAATAATGTCATGGAGAAAAATATTACTATACAGATTAATATCAAATAATTTTCAAATTTCCTTAGCCATTATGTGATCAAAGAATACTTGAGTGATAGATTCAGGGATCCTGCAAATATTACAAACATATGTTCCTTGCTCACTATTTTAAATAGGTAATCTCTACAGAAGTAACAACCACCTGAAACATTTCCTTTGGGGCATAATATTGCTGCCCAAAATATTATTGAAAACATTAATCCAAATTTCATTAAAGAGATTAAGATTTCATATCTTATTGAGGTGAGTAATTAAATCATAATTGTAGCAAAGAGAATCATAAATAATTTTTGCTTTGACATTCAAAAGAGAAGAACCATCTTTCAAAGAAAAAGACTTAAATCTATCAGCATACACAATACAATATTTGGGGAGCGAGAGAGAGGAACATGCCTCTCGTAGGATGGATTAAGTTCTCCAATTGGATGGGAGGAGTTGGAATTGCTTACTGAGGGTATTCCAAGACACGAATTTGTAAGGAAGTTAAGTAGAAGAACAACTTCTTACACTAGCCTTGAGAGGAGGGTAATGCAAAAGTTTTACAGATCATTACAACAGTGACAAAAACTTAACAAAAATAAACATAATATCATGCATACCACAACATAGTGATTCACGTGGGGAAAACCCTTTTGGGAGAAAAAACCCACACTCCAAAAGTAGCTTAATATATTATTAACAATCAATAATAGATTACAATATACATGCAGAGAAAAATCTTCACAAGAGTACCACTAATCAAAGATTCAGAGGTAAATCAATAGCCATAAGACTCTTACACACAACCTCTATCTCACGCACCTCATATATAGGAGATACAATACAATAAACTATCAAACAATATTACAAAACCATGGGCTAAAATCATCTAATAAACTAGAGCCGACCTTATCTCCATTCTAGATGCCCTATAATGTGTCAAAACACACATCAACATGTGTTCCTCCCTTTTATATCTCATTTATTTGTATGATGCATTTTATATTTCCTATTTCAGGAGTCCAAACTTTTGGAGGCCATAACTTGTGAACTGGGTGTTTGATTGATGAACTATTTGATGCTTCAGAAAGCTCGTGAAGTTCTCTATCATCTCGTACGTGGCTATGCTGGTTATGCCCACTTTGCAAGGTATTTTAGAGGGTCTAAATTCATAATAATTAAATTTCAACCTTTCATCACACCCTTCCAAAATGGAAACTTTAATATCTTCAAAACTAGCTATGATATTGCGAAGAAAATTTACCTGCATGCTTATCTAGCCAACCTAAAGCTTTGGGGAGAATTTCACACCATTTTGTGCTAAAAAAAAAACTTACAATAAATAGTAACCTCATGTAAATTCAAGGTTGAGACATCATTTTCTAAACATTTTCCGACTTGTCGAACAAGTTGCAAGAGAAAAGGGAGTATCAACACAATAAATTAATTTCTAGGGGGCATGAGACCCATTGTTTCCAAACACCATCTGAACTTATTTATGCCCACAACCTTAGTTAAATAATCCACAACATTTATCAAAGTCTCTACCTTAACCAACTTCACCCTGCAGTCTTTGACCATATCTATGACAAAATGATACTCAACATCAATGTGTTTGGTCTAGGAATGAAATGTTAGGTTCTTAGCTAGGAAGATCACACTCTGACTGTCACAATAAACTATCACTGCACCTTGTTTTTTAATATTTAAACATAGTCTATTAAGCAAAATGGATTCTTTACAAGCAAGAGTGGATGTCATAGACTCTACTTCTATAGTGGATAAAGCAACAACAATTGGTTGCTTACTCATCAAAGTAATTGCACTACCAAATAAAGTAAATACATAAGCACTGGTGGATCTTCTGCTATAAATATCAGCTACCTAGTATGAATCCACATAATTGTGAATATCAAGGGAAATCATGTCTCCAACCAAATTACCATGATAACACAAAGAATACTTTGAGGCACCCTTCCAATTATGTTTGATATGTTTTTAACATATGTCTTTATGTGCCTCATGACTAATGTGTCTTCATCATGTAAATATATGCAAATACGGTATACATCTTAAAATATTTGATGCACATCAATGATAAAATTGTCAAACAAATTCCATGTAATGATCATGACTCATACCACTATGCAGAGACTATTATAAAAATTAATAAATTCTATTAGATTCTAATTTGATAAATCGACAATATACTGTAATTGGATCACATTTCAATTGTAAATATTTGAGTTTCAAAGTACAAAGACATGCACACAATGAACAAATTGGATCGAATATCAACATTTATATGTATCAAAATGCACAATAATTGTGTAAATATACAAAAATGGTATATATGCCAAGTCAATAAACGTTTTTACAAAAATGTGGCATATGCCATGTCTAGATCAATATACAATAAAAAAGTGGAATATATAGATGTAGTGGTCCTTCGACGACCACGACTAACACTATATCCTATAATTATGGTGGATCATCAAAATCGAGCCTCTTTGATGTAGTACGTGGTCGCTCTATAGATGCCTACACAACCACAATTCAAAAGCCAAGTTAAATTCCTTTTGTTAAAAATAGTTCACAATTATCAACATAACTATACATTCAACTATAAGGTCTTTGCAATTGAATTGTAGATTACCTCATGTGTTGATTTGGGATCAACCATCTTTTCTCTCGTTGTGTTGTCAGTCTTAGGAGTCCTTTTAAATTGGTACTTTAGAGAATCCATGTTATGGCCAAACCGTGAAGGGGCCTATTATAGGTTAAATATAATTAATACAAGGTAATAATATATATATAGATCAAAAACACTAAAAATCTATAATATATAGAACAAAAGCGTATTGAAGCCTGAGATGCTTCTCTTGTTGACCTAGGAGAACTCACCATTGATGAAGCAGCTATGGCTATTTCCTGTATAAAAAATGATAAGATTATAATTTATCTAAATTTCACATGTATATGTGCATATACTCATCAAATCAAGAAAATAAAGTAGAGATACATACCTCTTCCCTCTCTTGATTCTCTAGCATATCAAGTGCATTCATCAATTCTACAAAGCCCAATTGTTGTTATATATAAAAGAGACAAAAAAGACTAATCAATCTACAAGTTCCAATTAAGAAAATTTTAACATTTTAAAACAATAGTGTCAATTAAAATGTGTTCAATTACCTTTTGACTTTTAGGTGCCCTCAAGGATTTCTTTCGCCCAGGAGGTGTCTTAGACACATGTGGGGTACACTAAAAGAAAAAAAATTGACACAAGACATATAGGTAGATAATATTACATATAATTTAACAAATCTAAATTTAAATGACATGAATATTCAAAAAAATACAAAAATAAGAGGTGTGCAAAATATGATACCACAAATCTTTCTAGGGCAAAATCAATGGTTGAAAGCATGACATTATCAATCTGGGACATTTGATCCCTTGACAACACCTATAAAATGCAAAATAAATATACATTAAAGGGAGTTGGTATATCTTATAAAAAATATTTTGGATTCAAGGTAGTGTTCTATTTTAACATGTTACAATTTTTTTAGCTCAAGCGTCAAAGTTGCAACTGCAACAATAGTGGGAGGAATATGAGATGGTGTATTAACACAAGTTGTTGCATCCTAAAATGCATATTATTTGTATCAATTTAAATTGATCTATAAACGAGAATTTATTTACATTTACAAGTTTTAAGTGATTGATAAATAAAATGTTATCAATTCAAATCAACACACCTATGTCTGCGTCTAACCACCAAACACCATATCCATCAATTCATTAGTCAACACCACATTCTTTGTAGTGCTAGCCTAACATCTACCATCGTAACATGTACACACATGGGACATAGAACCATCTGCATTGGCCTCGATATATATCCCAGAGCATATACTTGAACAACTGGGACACACATGTTGAATGGACTCACAAGGACCAGATAGTCCTATTAATGCATCATCATCTGGCCCAAGAGGGTGTGATAACTATGTGCCATGATGAATGATGACATCAATCAATGCAGTGACCACTTGAAGAGTTTGTACCTCCATAGAGTCTTTCAAGGCTACTGGGATAGTGACATGGGCCACATGGGCCACAATTTTTCTGCTAGAAGGATGTGATTTTGGGGGGTTTAGTACCCTCCAGACTCTAGTTCTATCTTGGGCAGAGCCTCCACCTCTACCTTGGAACTCTCTCATATAAAAATAGTTCAACCTCTAATTGAGGATAAACTTGCAATATAGTTTCCTCAAAAAATAAAATGGAACCTCAAAATTATTACAAGGTGGTTGGTCAAAGACCATCCACCACCTATTCCAAAAAGCATTTTTCATCCCTAAATGGCTACACCAGTGTATATCAAACCTCTTTGAATTAAGAGGTAAGGTCTCAATGGTTTTGGGGTCATTAAAAAGAGCACATATTTGTGCTTTACTTATTTTTTCTTCACTTCATTATAGGACAACCCACTAGCATAAAATCCATGACATCGATCTCTATAGCTTCCCCATTTTGTTACTTGTTTGGAAACTTCATTGGCACTACTAGTCATTGACTCTAGGGTTATGGCAAGGGATGCATGATGCTCATGCTTGGATGTCTTCAATCTATTCACCAATCTAGTTATTTTGGCAGTGTTTTGTGTTAATTGATTTATCAAATCCTCCTGTGTAGCTTGTGAATGGTCTATTGGAGGAGAGGGAGATTTTGTATCTTGAGGGTCTAGCTGTGGGTTTTTCCTTGAGTTCTTAGGAGATGTGTCTTGTTGGGGGGCAATATTTTCAAATTTTGACATAAATTTATAATTAAAAAATAATAATAAATCAATAATAATGAATTCACATTTAAATTTCAAATAAAATTTATCAAATATATAAAATGGAGAAAAAAATTGAGTTTCATACTTGTTGGTTGCCTTGGCATTGTGGATGGATTTTGTCTCCAAAACCTCGTGCACATATTTGCTGCTACAAAACCCTCCAAAACAATTCTTGTGTGGTCGTGGGTGATAATGACCCAGTCGGCCGCAGTTAAACAAAATTATTCTCAGAAAAATGTGAGTAGGTTTTTGAAAACTAAAACCCATTCGCGTTTCTTTGCATATAGACCTCGTATGTGTTTTAGGTCCGATTAGGCTTGGTAAAATGAGTCTCAATGCGAATGGGTTATTTAAAATTTTAAATAACCCATTCGCACTATTAGTTTTTTTAAGTTTTTTTGGGGGTGTGTCCACTTTTTTGCACACTATCTTGGTGCACTTACCCCAAACCAAATTACTTTTACCTTTTACCACATAGTGCTTTGGCTGTGTCATATAAATATCCTCCAAATCACCATGAAGGAAGTCAATTTTCACATCCATTTTCTCAACCTCTACATCATGAGCAACAACAATAAAAAAGGAAAAATCTAATGGATGTCATTTTTGCAATAAGAGAAAATATCTCACCATAATCAACACCCTCAACCTGAGAGTAGCCTTTTCCAACCAACCTTGCTTTATACTTCTTAATGCCTCCATCTGAACCACTTTTTCTGCAACACCCATTTACAACCAACAAGATTTCATCCTTTAGGAAATGGTATAAGATCCCATGTATCATTATTTTTCAAAGCTACCATTTCTTCTTCCATAGCAATCTTCCAAGATTCTGCACCATTCATACCTAATGCATCTTCTACAGATCTAGGTTCATTAACATTAGTATTCAAACTAAAAATACATCTCCAATCATTAGGTGGTTTTCTATGTCTTGTAGACCTTCAAACAAGCTGAGTTAGAGGTTCTTTCTCCTCTTCTAAATATTCAGAGCTAGATGAGCTCTCCTCAACTTCTTGTCTATCAAGTGGTCTCGATTCAACTCTTTTAGGCATAGAAGGGAATTGAATCACATCTTCATGCTTAGTCTGTTATGCCTGCAATTTAACACAAAGAGACTTAATTTCTCTAAAAATAACACTTCTACTATTTATTGCCTTTTGTGAAACAGGATCCCAAAGCTTGTATCCTTTTGAACACCACAACTATATTTGATGAAGATACATTTCACAACCTTCTTCTTCAACTTTGTTCGCTTCTCCTTTGGCACATGTGCATATGCCTCACAACCAAAAACTGTAAGATGTCTCAATGAAGGCTTGTGACCTGACCATGCTTCCATAGGCATTTTATCAATAAATAATGATGTAGGAGACCTGTTAATTAGGTAGCAAGCAGTGGTAAAAAAATCAACCTAAATTTTTTGTTCTAGACTAGCACCACTCAACATAGTCCTAGCCTTATCCATTAGTGTCCCGTTCATTCTTTTTGCAACTCCATTCTGCTGTGGAAAATACATAATTGTCTTTTGTCTATTAATGCCACAGTCTTTACAGAATCTATCAAAATCATTAGAGCAATAGTCAATGTCATTATTAGTCCTCAAACATTTAATTTTCTTTCCAGATTGCAACTCACCCATTGCTTTAAATTCTTTAAAATGACTAAAAACTTCATATTTACTCTTTAGAAAGTATACCCCTTTCCTTCTACTAAAATCATTAATAAATGAAACATAATATGTGAATTTTCCAATGAAAGAAACATCTACAGGACCAAACATATCATAATGAATAAGATCCAAAACACCATAAGATTTATGAGAACTTGAGTAAAACTGAATGCAGTTTTATTTTTCATAAATGCAATGGTCACATAAATCAAAGTCAAGATTACAATCATTTAAAACATCAACAAGGTTTTTATTTTTCAAGGTCCTTAGACCCTTTTCTTTAATATGGCCAAGTCTCTAGTGCCATAACATAGTCTTCTATGTAGCTATCTTTGCTTGGGAAGAAAGAGCACCCTTAGGTACCCAAAATCCATGTCCATTTGATGAAGGTGAAACCCTCAAATCTTCTGATGAAGTATCCACATATTTACTTTTTACAAAACTGCTATTACACTTAATAGAGTAGTCCTCTAGCCTATACAAAGTGTCAAAGACACCTCTAGCAATCACCATAACACCCTTAATCATCTTACATCCTGCATCAAAAAGAACTACCTGCACACCTGCATCTATCAGTTTTCTCAGAACTAATAAATTTCATTCTAATCTAGGGATATGCAACACACCACTAATCCTTTTTATTCTACCATCAAGAAACCTAATCCTAACTTTACGATGACCAACAATATCTAAATGTGGATCATCACCCAAGTACACCTTACCTCCCTTAAATTCATCATATTTAGAATACCAATCTCTATTGGAAGTCATATGAAAAGATGCACCTGAGTCAATTAATCATGCATCATTACCTGCATGAGTAGCCAAAGCTACAATGAATGCATCACTATCTTCCTTCTCGAACTCAGAATCAAAATCAAACTTCTTCTTTTTTTTCTTCTTTTCTTCTTTGTAGTCCTTATAGATGTGACCTGAATTACCACAATTCCAGCAAATGACTTTGGACTTTCCAAGAGATTTTGATTGCCCTCTTAATTTGGACTTATTACACTTATCCTTCTTTTTGCATTTTTCCTTAGGTCTTCCATGAATAGTTGGGGATTCCTTCAAACTGATGGATACCTTCATTCTCATGTATTCACCAAGTAGGGCACCCACCACATCTTCAGACTTCAAAACAACAGAAGCACTACCGATAGCCATAACAAGAGAATCCCACAAATAAGGCAAAGAACAAAGCAAGACCTAACATTTCCCCTCTTCGTCCATCTTAACACAAACATATACCAATTGAGAAACCAACATATTAAATTCTTGCAAGTGATCTGTAATCCATCCACCCTCTTTCATTCTCAAGGAATACAATTTCATCCTCAAGAAAATTTGATTCAATAAAGATTTCTCTTTATACATCTCGCTAAGCTTAGTCCATAACTTCTTTGCAGAGTTCTCTTCATGGACATTGATCAGAAAAGAGTCCATGAAGCACAATATTATTAGACCCTTGGATTTATGATCCATAATATCATATTGAGCAACTGTAGTAGGATCTGAGGGTCTTGCGACATTCACATTAATAGCATCCCACAGATCTCGATCTATTAGTAGATCCTCCATCTTCAGCTTCCACATCTCAAAATTACTTCAAAAAAAATTTCCACCTCTATTCTCCTTGACAAACTTGCCATCTAAAAATTCCCACAACAAGATCAAAAAGTATCTTTTGCACAAGCTCCCACTCAAATCTGATTAGTTAAAAAAATCCAATGACCCACAACTGAAACGAAAGGTTATTAGGCTTTGATACCACTTGTAAGGAAGTTAAGTAGCGAAACAACTTCCTACACTAAACTTGAGAGGAGGGTAATGCAAAAATTTTACAAATCATTATAATAGTTATAGAAAATTAACAAAAATAAAAATAATATCATGCATACCACAACACAATGATTTACGTGGGGAAAACCCTTTTGGGATTTAAAAAAACAAAAAAACCCACACTCCAAAAGCAAATCAATATATTATTCAGCAATCTATAACAAATGACAATATACTTGTAGAGAACTCTCTTCATAGGAGTGCCACTAATAAGAGATTCAAAGGTAACTCAATAGCCATAAGAATATTAAACACAACCTCTATCTCATGCACCTCACATATAGGATATAGAATAGAAGAAACCGTCAAATGGTATTTCAAAACCATGGGTTAAAACCACCCAATAAAGTAGAGCCAACCTTATCTCCATTCTAGATGCCCTCTGACATGTCAAAACACACTTCAACATGTGTTCCTCCATTTTATAGTTCATTTATGTGTCCAATGCATTTTATATTTCCTATTTCAGGATTCCAAACTTTCGGAGGTCATAACTTGTGAATTGGGTGTCTGATTGACAAACTGTTTGATGCGCCAAAAATCTCGTGAAGTTCTCTATCACCTCATAACTGGATACATGAGTTATGACCACTTTTAAAGATTTTTTAGAGAGTATAAATTCCTCAAAATTAAATTTAAACCTTTTGTTGGACCCTTCAAAAATGAAAACTTTAATATCTTCAAAGCTAGCTATGATCTTGCAACGAAAATTTATTGGCATGCTTATCTAGCCAACCCGAAGCTTTGGGGAGAATTTTGCTCCATTTGGTGCTCAAACAAAAACTTCCTATAAATTTTAACCTCCTATAAATGTGAGGTTAAGACACCATTTTCTCAACCCAATTTCCCATTATGAATGATATCTTTAAGGCTACTGATACCTTTATTGTTCCAAATTTTTTGATGTGTAACCTTTGATGAAAGCGAGTGGTCTACCTTTGTGTAAAAGGTTCCATCAGATGAACTTTTCCCCATAAATGGTGTTATTATTAATTTAGATTCCATTGTGGGAAAATATACTCTAGACAACTGACCTTCCTTCCATATGGCCTTAACACATTGGAGATGGTACAAGAGATAGGGAATATAATGGAGATTTGGTCACTAATGGGGAAAAATTTCCATGATTGAACTTTTTTGGAATTAGATAACCTGATGTTATTCCTGATGAGAACCTTCCATCATTCGTTACCATCTAATGCATGAAAAAACTATTTTGCAGTGAGGGAGATTCCTTGTAGTGTGAGGTCTTTGAGAACCAAGCCTCCCATGTTCTTTCTTAGGCAACACCATTTTCAATTAACTGAGTGCCATTTCCTATTACCTTTTCTAACAAACTAAAGAAACTCTATATGCTTTTGGATATCATTGATTCAATAGTCACAAAACAACCATATCGAGGCATAATATATACTATACGAGGATAAAATTTCTGGCATACTTGTATTATGCTAGCCATATAGAGATGTTGTTTGCTCCGCTTGCCCAGCTTATGCTCTATCTTACCATTAATCCACATCCACATATCCTTTAGGCATGGGTTAATGACAAAAGGAATTATGAGGTATATGAGTGTCTTGTTGGGTTCACCCCATTGATAATTAAATTTGTTGAACCAATTTGATGGAGAGTCATCCTAGTGCAAAAAGACAGATTTAGTAGTGGATATTTTAGCACTAGATTCTTTAAAAATAACTCTAATTTATTTAATAGAGAATCCATATTCATCTCCTCCATTTAAAAAAAAAGGGGTTGTGTCATCTACAAACTAAATGTTTATAAAATCTCCCTTGTTGGGTAAGGAGATACCTCTAATCCTTGGGGAGTAGGATGGATCTCTTAGAATCTAGTAAATGGCATTAGATGCAATGACAAAAAGGGCTAGAGCTAATGAGAACCTGACCTAATGGATCTCCCTAGGGTGAAGTTGGTATTTCAGGAACCATTAACTTCAACCTAGACAAATGCATCCTCTAGCAGGACTCAGATCATGTGACAAAACTCTATAGGAAAACCAAATCCTTCCAACATCATGATTAAAAAGCTCGATTGAAAACAATCATAGGCCTTTTTGAAATCTAATAAGAACATAGAAACCTTTTGATTAGTACAATTATCCCAATACATAGCTTCCCAATTGGTGATAAGGTTCTAAAGGATGTACCTACCCTTGATAAATCCAATCTGTTTGCTACTCACAATTTTTGGCAACATATTAACAAGCCTGAGAGCTATAATTTTTGCAAGTGTCTTATATGAGACTTTCAATAGAGTGATTAGTCTCCAATTTTTTATGAGGGATTTGTCTTCTTCTCTGGGGAGTAATTTGATGACACCTTTATTGATTTTTTGTATCCAAAGATCCTATTATAATAGAGATCACTACCTATCCAGCTCTTAGCCTCTATGCAAAATTCTATTGGTAGCCCATCTGAGCTAGGAGATTTATCATTATTGAGGGCTCTAGCAGCCTTGAGGATGTCCTCCATTATAAGTGGTTTCTTGAGAATATTAAGCTATTCCTTAAAAATACTTTAGGATGAGAGATTTGCATGTCTCCCTAGCTTCCTATGTACTGAGGAGTCTTTAGAAGAGAAGAGGATTTGATAATATTTAGGACATTTTTAATATTCTCAATATCAATTAATTCTTAGCCATCCCCCCAGATTCTATCTATTGTTTCCTTAAACTCCTTTTGTCTCAACAAATTAAAGGATTTTTTTGAACCTTTATATCCATGTATAAGCTAGTTGATTTTGGCCCTTACTTTTTGGTCTTGAATTTTTTTAGTTTGAAAACTCCTTACTTGGTTCCTAGTTAGAACTAAATGTTCTACAACTATTTTGTTGGTAGGGTCTGATTGTACAAGAGACTCAAGGGCGAGTAGATTGTCCTTGAGTTCATTCGCTTCCTTCCTACCATCTTTAGTTTTCTTCTCGCCCACTTTCTGGAATAAAACTTTCTAACTATTAGCATTCTTACTCTAGTTTTCTATGGTCAAGGGGGTTATTGTTGTCCCATTTATTGAACTATATAATCATATACATTACAACCATGACATCTTGATATTTGAGAAAATTAGTGTTAAGAATAAAAATATCTTTCCTAATAAGAGGTTTGCTTATAGAATTATTCATAGTGACAACAACCTTAATGGGGTGATGATCTAAAAGAGTGTATGGACACACTTTGACTGTTGTACCCTCCCTATCTTGTTTGAAAGAATAGTGATCTCGATTGGTGTAGATTTTGTCAAGGAAACATTAGATCCTTTTATTTTCTTGTTGAAAGTTACACCAAGAGTACCACATAGACATATTCTTTATTTTTGTTTTTTAAGGGTTCAAATAGTCTGAGTTTCTCTTTCATTCTGGTCTAGTAAAATTTATCATTTCCTTTTCACTCAAACTTGAGACCTCCAATTTTATCTTCTTGATGTTCCACCATGTTGGACACACCTCTTAATATCTAGTGTATATTGGGTAGGTTGAAGAGCCAAAGTTCAATCCTTTCCTTATAGTCATTGGAGGAATATAGGGAGCCTAGGCCTAGTTTAGATCCATTGTAGTTGATAATAACTCACATTGCCTTATTACATGGGGATGCTCCATTATCAGTTACTAAATTTCCCCATATGTTGTATAGGAGGATAACAACCCTCCTTTTTCCTTTAGTATGCTTAATAACAAATTGGGTAGCATCCTTCCAAATGTATCTTAGGTTAACATCCATGGTAAAGTTTGTGGCATTGACTTTTTGCATGAACATAGCATCCAAATGCTTGCACTGACTCAAGAATATTTTCACAATATATTTTCTATCTAGGACTCATGTCCCCTGACATTCCAAGAAATGCAATTTAATTCCATGCAATAAGTATTGGAAGGTGATATCCATGGCAACCTTGAAATTATCAAAACACTTTGGCAATTCTTTGTTCTTATCTTGCTTTTTTGGTAGGGGAGATGTATTGGTTTTAGGTCTTCCCCTCTTTTTCCTTAATGCAAAAAATTGGCCATTCCTAGTCAAAATTAGTTTATCTAAATTTTCCTTTATGGAGGGCATTCCAGTACTCTGGTTGGGAGCTTTCTCCCCATTTTTGACAAGATCATAGGGATATGTGCATGCTAACTATATGGGTTCCTGATTAATACTAAGAGGGGGGGTGAATTACTATACCAAAAATTACTGAACTTAAACACTTAAACAGTATAGCAATTAACCGGTATAACAGATTTACTAACAAATCGGTAAAGACAAATACAATCCAAACAACAAATAAAGCATTCACCCACAAGAGCACTATCACCATAACACAAGAGGTTTTGACGTGGAAACCCAAATGGGAAAAACCACGGTGAGCTGAAACTCACAAGTAACTATCTACAAAATAGAAACCAGACTGGTTAAGGTCATACAATGTTCTTCACCAGAACAAATCCTATTAGGAATCTTGATCTCTGTTAGGAGATAAGTTCGATTAAAGACTACCTTGTGAGAGGATTTTAGATCCACAGTTGTGAACCACCTTGTTAGAGGATTTACAAAGGCTTTGTCAGCCCTACCCGGTTAAGGGTTTCAGACTTGTCGAAGATGTGAGTAATCAACAAGTGAGTGATCTAAAGACTAGCACAATATGCTTGGTTAGATCCTTGATAGCTCATTGTTAATGCATTTCAGCATTACTTCAGTCTTCAATATCTCCACACTCTACTACTTCACATAGACCTTATCTTCTCTACTATGATCGCACATACAAAAACCTCATCAACCACCTTAAAACCCTAACTCCCTCTAAAACCCTAGACATGATGTCCTTATAAAAGAATTTGATTTCATGTCGATCCAATAGGATTACATTGCAAGTTCCTAGGTTTAGTGCATCTAGACACATTTGGTAACACGACATAGAATCACTGCCAAAGTGTCGGTGGATGATAACTCATCACAAAAATATCGGTTGGTAACTCATCACAGAGTAATATCGGTTCATACATTTAACCATTTACCGGTTGTAAAAAATGAAGATTGGGAAAATAATAACTGTCGCTTTAGTTCCTTCGTACCGCTTGAGATCCTCGAACTGCTTGAGGTCTTCATGCCACTTTGGGTCTTCATACCGCTTGAGATTAGTAAACACTTTTTGCAAAACACCGATAGTCTAAAGACTATAATGCATAATATCAGTTGAAACAAATACCGGTTGAGCATAACTCATACATATAAAAAGTGATCTCAAAGGAAGTGTGTGTCCATCAATGACAATCACAACATCATCATCAAAAATGCCAACAATCTCCCCCTTTGGCATTGATGGCAACACTTAGGAAAAATTTTGACATCTAAGTGTTTTACAACAAAAATATGCCATAACCAAAATTACTCCCCCTAAGCATATACACTATCCCTTTTGCAGAAAATACAATGTATACTACTCCCTTAAAGATATAACATGAAAGTATACATACCATTCATCAAAATTTTAAATACAAAATACTACTCCCCCTTTGCCAACAATGACAAAGTACTGCAGAATAACCCATGTTTCTCATTATCATTAATATAATAAATGTTTATGACAATAATGAGTGAAACTTATCAAAAACTGATTTAAAATCCTGCATAAAGGTCTTCATGGATAAAGACCATGACTCAAGTAATGAGGTAGCCACCTCACTTTCTGTTTGCATTTGGGATACCTGTTCTTCCATGGCATCAATTGAGCTCATCTCTTGAGTGACCGTTAAGGCATCCAGATTAAGATAGCACTTCTGAAGTATTTTCAGTCTGGGTAGTAGAACCAGTTGAAGTTCCTGCAAATCTCTGGTCCGATTGCTGATCTCCAACTCGATTCTAGCAGACTAGAGCTAAAACCGGTGAACAGTTTGCCCATATGTAGTGAAGGAATCATAGGGCATCTTAAAGGTGCTTATATATGCCTACAAATCAGATCGCAGTTTTTCCTTTTGTGCAAGCACATCATCAAAAAATAGATGGGGTTGGCTTATCTTACTGAGCAGTAATTTTCCCTCATCCATAGCATCTCTTATGTCCTTCTGCTCTTTTTGAAGTTCAGATCGAAGCTCATTCAGTTTCTTCACTAAGGCGGTGTTTAGTGCCTTTTGATACTTCTTCTATGCATTAGCTTCAGCAACCTCTTCCAGGCATTGTACCTAGTCCTCCATAACTATGCATAGAAGTTTTAGCTGGGCCAAAGAGGAATCGGTATTGGGAAGGTTAGTACCAGGAATCAAACTGGTAAGAGTTTCAACCGCAATTTGAATAACATCTTGCTCCTTTTTCCTCCTTAATGCTTCCAGTCACTCTTGTGCAAGCTTAATGCTTTGGAGCAACTCTGATTCATTTGCAGATTGGAGGTCAATAGGACTGGTAATGTCAGTTGGTTTGGCTTGACCACTGGTTGCCTTTGGTGTCTCCACATGTGTACTCTTTGTCGCTTCCTTCTTCGCTTCGACTTTTTGCTTTTCCCCTTCTGCCTTCTTTTGTTCCTCTTCTTCTTTCTTTTTCTTCTCTTCATCCTTCTTCCTTTCTTCTTCCTTCTGCTTCTCTTCTTCTTTCTTTTTATCCTCTTCCTGTTTCCTCTTCTCCTCTTCCTATTTCTTCTTCTCCTCTTCCTGTTTCTTCTTCTCATCTTCTGCTTGTTTCTTTTTCTCTTCATTTTTCTTTTTCTCTTTCTCCACTTGCACTTTGTCAGCCTTTTCTTTGTCCTATTTTTCCTTGACCTCTCTCTCTTTATCAGCCTTTTCCTTTGTTGCATCCGGAGTGACATTTTCACCAACCAAAGCATCAACGCCAATAGTGTCCATCTATTCAGTAACCGGTACTCCTTCACTGTCATATACCTCATCCAGTTTTTCGGTTTCCGATTCTTTTTCAGCCTTCTTGTTGTCTTCAGACACTTGGTGTAATCTCAGAGTGGCTTTGGCATGTAAGTGTGTATCTTTCACCACTTCAGAGACTTTCCCTTCCAGTAATAAGAGTCTTCTTCTTCTCATGAAGAAGAGGCCTTTGTATTTATCCATAACTTCATAGAGCTCTGAATTTGGCACATTAGGAAAATATTGTGCAAAGATTGTTGGTATTTTGGTATGGTTTTGTCATTGATGTCAACACCTACTAAATTCACCTACTTTAGAGATCCAGCAACATTCACCGGCAATTAGTAAACTATTCAAAACAGTCACCGGTATATGGTTAACCGGCAGGATATAATGTTCACCGGTACCTGCATTGACATGGAAGACACTTGGTAATGTTGAAGACATCATGTGGACACTTTACTTTGAAGTAATAATCATTGACATATTCTTATTTGCATATTTGCTTTTACCAGCAAATAGGTCCAGGTTATCTAGGGTTACACCGACAGGTTTATCTTTTCCAGATCAGCAAGGCACGCTATGGAGATGATTTATTATTGTTGTAAATGCATTAAGCCGACATGTTTAATCGGTTATTGCATCAGATATTGTATTATTTGTAAAATGTTTTATTGTAATATCTTGTAGAGCCGACCTACTAAAATTGGTCTTAGGGTATGGTATAAATGTAAGATCTTATTTGTAAGATCAAGTGTGGAATGCGAAAAAGATTTAAGGAAGGATATATGCGAGATCAAGCAAAGATATACACGAAGACATCATTTGAAGGTGAAGCTAGGTTTTTGTAAAAGCATATTAGCATTACACCGGTACTGAATCTAGCATATGAAGATGCTATTTTGTGCAGTACATTCTCATTGGATTTAACCATCCAACTGTAGTCAGTGTGACTCCCATTTGTGTTTGAGCAGTGAGCTCTAGGCTGTTGGCCTTTCTGCATGTGCAGACCCCTCTTTGTACACTTACTATCTGCAGTAGTATCATCTGATTGTGGGTAAGGTTTCCCACCGTGGTTTTTCCCCTTACAGGGTTTCCACGTACAAATATTTGTGTCATGTGTTGTGGATGACTTTGTGCTTATGTTTCATGCATTAATTCTTACCGGTATAGCATTTTCTATTAACATTGTTTACCAGCATACTTAACTGTCTTACCGGTATTAAGCATTAAGTTGGTTAATAAGATTTTGGTTTGAATTTATTAGACAACTGATTCACCCCCCCCCCCCCCTCTCAGTTGTCTCCGGGACATACAATTGGTATCAGAGCCTAGTCCTCTTTTTGCAAAAGTTTAACAACTTGAGGAGATCCAATGTCTACTAATTATTTCAAAAAGGATAGTCCTAAACTTGATGGAACCAACTATGGAATATGGAAAATCAGAATGGAGACACATCTGAATTGCATTGGTAAAGATATCTGGGAAGTTACTAAGAATGGTTATACTGCTGCTGTAGCTGGTCAGACTGCTCCTATTACTTTAGCTAAAGATGAAGAAAATGATTGCAAAGCAAGAGAAGCACTTTTGAGCGCATTATCAGATCAACAAATCATGGGATTATCAGATAGATCCACTGCAAAAGCTATTTGGGATCATTTGGAAACATTGAATGAAGGGGATTCCAAAGTCAAAATTGCAAAACTTGAAAGCTTCTGAGTCAGGTATGAACATCTGAAAATGGAAGAAGATGAAAGGATTTATGCTTTTATGGAAAGAGTAAATGAAATTGTTTTAGGTATCAAATGTTGTGGAGGAACCTTGAGTGAAGATGAGATTGTTTCAAAAATCTTAAGAGGTTTGCCACCGGCATATAAAATGAAGGTTACTGCTATAAATGAGTTAAGAACAATGCCTAATACATTAGTAACTAGGGATACATTGATTGGAAAACTTTCAGCTTTTGAAATTGAGGAATTTGGTCCTATTGCTACTATAAAAACTGATTTGGCCTTCAAAGAATCAACATCATCTACTCCATCTTTTGACAAATCAGATTGGAGAGCCTTCTATGCAAGAGAACTTGAAGAAACCAAGAAGGAGAATGAAGAGCTTGAAGAACTTGAAGCACTGTTTGCAAGAAAAATGCCAAAAGGTCCAATTGGAAGTAAGTATGAAGGTAAAGCACCCTTTAAATGTTTCAACTGCAATAAGATTGGTCATATGGCTTCAAGATGCCCTGATAGACATGCTAGACTAAGAGAAGAAGCTAGAAGGACATACAAACCTAATTCTGAATATCAGAGATACATATTAAAGAAAAACAAAGATAAATCTTGTTACATTGTTGATGAAGGTGTGACTGATGATTCTGATGAAGATCCAGCAGACAACGGATGGGTCTTTGTTGCTATAACAGAAGATCAACCGGTACCTATTGCTCAACTGGTAGAACAAGCCCTAGCACCTAAAGTGGAATCAAAGGATGAATGGATTATTGACTCAGGATGCTCACATCACATGACTGGAGACAAAGATAAATTCTTGAACTTTCAAGAATACAATGGAGGTTTAGTAAGATTTAGAGATGACAAAGCCTGTTCAATCAAAGGTAAGGGTTCAATATCTCTTGATGGTAAACATAACACTGATAATGTTTACTATGTTGAAGGATTAAAACATAATCTTTTAAGTGCTGGTCAATTAGTTGAGAAAGGTTTTCAGTTACAATTTAAAAATGGAAAATGCAAAATCATGAATAGAACTGGTTTGGAAATTGCAACCGGTAATCAGAGTAGAGGTAATATCTTTCATTTGAATAACAGTGAAAAGGCATGCTTAATTGCTCATATAGATGAAAGTTGGCTATGGCATAAAAGACTATGTCATGTAAATTTTGATTGCATGGTAAAAATTAGTACTTCTAAGGCAGTTAGAGATCTACCTAAAATTATGAAACCTCATAATACAATTTGCAAGGAATGTCAATTTGGAAAACAAGTTAGAGCTAGTTTCAAAAGTATTCCAGAAAAATCCAATAATGCTCTTGATTTAATTCACATTGACTTATGTGGTCCAGCTAGAACTAAAAGCTTACAAGGTGATATATATTTCATGCTAATTATTGATGATTATTCTAGAATGTGTTGGGTTACTTTTCTCAGGGAAAAATCAGAAGCACTTGGGAAGTTCAAACTATTCAAAGCAATGGTTGAAAATGAAACCAGTAAGAAAATTAAATGTTTAATATCAGATCAAGGAGGAGAATTCACATCTAGAGATTTTAATATATTCTATGAAGTAAATGGAATCAAAAGACAATTATCAGCACCTCGGACACCACAACAGAATGGAGTTGTTGAAAGGAAAAACAGAACTATTTTGGATGCAGCAAGAAGTATGTTATCAGAAGCAAATCTACGACATGTGTACTGGAGAGAGGCAGTAAGCACTACTGTCTATAAATTCAACAAAGTTCACATCAAAGGTGAAACCGGTAAGACCCCTCATGAACTATGGTTTGGTAATACTCCTACTCTTAAGTATTTCAAAAATTTTGGAAGTAAATGTTATATTAGAAGAGATGAGTATATTGACAAGTTTGATCCTAGAAGTGATGAAGGAATATTTCTTGGTTATTCATCTAAGAGTAAAGCTTATAGATGTTTTAATAAAAGATTACAAAAAATTGTTGAAAGTACAAATGTAAAGATTGATGAACAATTCAGAGGAACTTCAAGGTATATAGACTCTGAACCGGTAACAAAAATTATGACAAATGAACCAATAGTAAATCCACCAGTACAGAATGATGATCCAGTTACTCCGATATCATCAGAGGATTCCATAGTAATTGAAGAACAACAACCGACTAAGACACCCCGGTATGTAAGACTGAATCATTCTGAAGATCAGATAATTGGAAGCAAATTTAGAGGAGTCATGACAAGAGGAAGATTGGCAAATGAAGAGGTATGTCTTATTTCTCAAATTGAACCATTGTCTATCAATGAGGGATGTGAAGATAAATTTTGGATTAAAGCTATGGAAGAAGAATTAGGACAAATTGAGAAAAATAATACTTTGACATTAGTTCCCCGGCCTGAAAATAAAAATGTAATTGGAACCAAATGGGTATTTAGAAACAAACTCAATGAAGATGGTAAGGTTGTCAGGAATAAATCAAGACTAGTGTGTAAGGGATATTCTCAGAAAGAAGGAGTTGATTACAATGAAACCTTTGCACCGGTAGCCAGAATTGAGGCAGTTAGATTATTCTTGGCCTTTGCAGCTCACAAGGATTACAAAGTTTATCAAATGGATATTAAATGTGCATTTTTGAATGGAGATCTTGAAGAGGAAGTCTATATTGAACAACCTAATGGATTTTCTTTGACAGATGACAATGATATGGTTTGCAGATTAACAAAAGCTCTGTATGGACTAAAACAAGCTCCAAGAGCCTGGTATGCAAGATTGGATAAGTATCTTTTAAAAATTGGTTTTACTAAAGGAAATGCAGATAACAATTTATATTACAAAGTAACTAATGATGACATCTTGATTATGGAAGTATTTGTTGATGATATAATCTTTGGAGGAGAAGATGGATTATGCAAAGAATTTTCTCTTAAAATGCAGCATGAATTTGAAATGTCTATGATTGGAGAAATAAAATTCTTTTTTGGATTGCAGATTTTACAGACTGATAAAGGCATATTTTTGAGTCAATCTAAGTACTTGAAAGAGCTACTCAATAAATTTGGGATGGAGAACTCTAAACCGGTAAGCACACCTATGACTACAAATGACAAATTATCTCAAAGGGATGAATCTACACCTGTCGATCCAACTAGATACAAATCTATGATAGGAGGTTTACTGTATTTGACACAAACCAGACCTGATATTATGAATGCAGTATGTATAGTTTCTAGATTTCAGAGTAATCCTAGGGAAAATCATGAATCAGTAGTAAAAAGCATTTTCCGATACTTACAAGGCACAACAAATCTTGGATTATGGTATCCTAAAGATGAAAATTTTGATTTATATGCATACACAGATGCAAATTGGGCAGGAGATGTGGATGATAGAAAAAGCACCACTAGAGGAGCATTCTTTCTTGGAAAGAGATTAGTTTCTTGGTTAAGTAAGAAACAGAGTTGTACATCTTTATCAATAGCAGAATCAGAATATGTTGCAACAGCAACAAACTGTACACAGGTACTTTGGCTTAAGCAAATGTTGAAAGACATAAAGGTAAAATGCAAGGAACCTATTACTATATATTGTGATAACACTGCAACAATTGATATATCTAAGAATCCAGTATTACATTCTAAAACAAAACATGTTTCTATCAAACTGAATTTTCTAAGGGAAAAAGTTGAAGAGAAGGAGATAAAACTGGTTTATGTGAATACTAAAGAACAACTTGCAGATATTTTTACAAAACCTTTGCCTAAGGAAACTTTTGAGTATCTCAGAGATCAGCTCAGAGTCTTACCTCCACCAGTAGAGACTTAGACAGTTGATGATTGTCATCAACCGGCAGAATTAAATGGATAAATCTTTTATTCCAGTATTTGATGAGGAAGCTACTTCTCAGGGGGAGTAGTTGGTATATTGAATTGGTTGGTATTTTGTATGAACATGACTTTTTGTGACTTTGGCATTTGATGTCAAAGGGGGAGAGATATATGGAAAAACATTAAGGAAAGATATATGAAAAATGCATTATCTTTTTGAGGAGAGATTGGTATGAGAGTTTGGTATAAACACATATTACTCCCAGGGGGAGAATTGGTTTTTGTACTTGGCATTTCTGTTTTGGCACTTTGATGATTTTTCCATCTTGTGTTGCCATCAATGCCAAAGGGGGAGATTGTTGGTATTTTGGTATGGTTTTGTCATTGATGTCAACACCTACTAAATTCACCTACTTTGGAGATCCAACAACATTCACCGGCAATCAGTAAACTGTTCAAAATAGTCACCGGTATATGGTTAACCGACAAGATATAATGTTCACTGGTACCTGCATTAACATGGAAGACACTTGGTAATGTCGAAGACATCATGTGGACACTTTACTTTGAAGTAATAATCATTGACATATTCTTATTTGCATATTTGCTTTTACCGGCAAATAGGTCCAGGTTATCTAGGGTTACACCGGCAAGTTTATTTTTTCCAGATTAGCATGGCACGCTATGGAGATGATTTATTATTGTTGTAAATGCATTAAGCCGACATGTTTAATCGGTTATTGCATCGAATATTGTATTATTTGTAAAATGTTTTATTGTAATATCTTGTAGAGCCAACCTACTAAAATTGGTCTTAGGGTATGGTATAAATGTAAGATCTTATTTGTAAGATCAAGTGTGGAATGCAAAAAAGATTTAAGGAAGGATATATGCAAGATCAAGCAGAGATATACACGAAGACATCATTTGAAGGTGAAGCTAGGTTTTTGTACAAGCATATCAGCATTACACCGGTACTGAATCCAGCATATGAAGATGCTATTTTATGCAGTACATTCTCATTGGATTTAACCATCCAACTGTAGTCAGTGTGACTCCCATTTGTGTTTGAGCAGTGAGCTCTAGGCTGTTGGCCTTTCTGCATGTGCAGACCCCTCTTTGTACACTTACTATCTGCAGTAGTATCATCTGATTGTAGGTAAGGTTTCCCATCGTGGTTTTCCCCCTTACAGGGTTTCCATGTACAAATATTTGTGTCATGTGTTGTGGATGACTTTGTGCTTATGTTTCATGCATTAATTCTTACCGGTATAGCATTTTCTATTAACACTGTTTACCGGCATACTTAACCGTCTTACCGGTATTAAGCATTAAGTTGGTTAATAAGATTTTGGTTTGAATTTATTAGACAACTAATTCACCCCCCCCCCTCTCAGTTGTCTCCGGGACCTACAAAGATTTCCTCTCTTATTTCCCGTTCCTTTTCTATGGCAATATGCCATTTGTTATCTAAAGAATTGTATAAAGAATCCGATGTCACAGATCTAATTTTTGATGGCGACCGATCATTAATACATAGGTATTGAATAACTTCCTGTTCGACTTCATCCTTTTCATTGTCATTAAAATCATCAAAATGATCTATTAAATCACTTAGCACTTTTCTCCTAATATTCTTGATAGTCCTTTGACAATGTGTCAATGGTTTGTAAGAGGAAATGTCTATATTTACCAGTGCTGATGATGTCGGTTCATTGTTGGTTGCCTTTGCCTTCTTCCTTGTTTGCCTAGTCTTTTTAGGCTGCACTTTAGGTTCTGTATTCTCAGAATCTGGTGAGTTGCTCTTAGTTTTCCGCTTTCTTTCAGAGACCTTGGCAGGTGCAACTTCTGGTTTCTTCTTGGCAGGTGACTGCTTGGTCACTTTAGGACTTGTTGAAGTAACCGGTGCTAATACCGATGACACTGCCTTTCCCTTCTTCACTGAAGGTTCTTCAACCAGTGTTACCCTTTCCAAGTAGGTGTTGGTTCTCTTCTTCTTTGGATCAAGAGGCGAGGCAAGTAGGGTAGAGGCATACCCATCGAGCATGCCATACATCACCTCATATCCCATGGGCTCCACCTTTTCCTTTCTGGGCTCAACCACCTCCATTATGCACTCATCTACTTTGATGGTAAAGCAGATGTCCTCTTCATACTTCTTGACAATATCACCAGATATCCTCATCCTCTGGCTCATCTTTCGCTTGAATTCATTTAAGTATTTGTTCAAGACTTCAAGGTAATCGGTTCCCACCACTTGAAGACTTTCTCTGTTTTGTTTGGTAACCGATTGGTCAGCAGACCATTGAATATCACCGACTCCTAGAAAATAGCCTTGAAAATAGAAAAACAAACCTACCAACAGTTGTCCAAATTTAAATCTTAAGGTATTGTCCTATTTGACAAACTTCAGGTTTACCAAAAGTTGCCTCTGCATACAGGTGCATAGATCAAATGAGGCATCTTCCATGATCATTCTGTAGGCGACATTTACCGCAACAGCAGAGACAAAGTTAATTCTACTAGCATAGAACGTCTGGTATCCAATCACCATGCAAGCATACTTGACCAAATCATCCTTGATGGTGTTGACGGTCATTCCCCGTTGATCACTCACTAAACCGGTGAGCTTAGTCATTTCAATCTCGATGACTTTCCTTAGGGCTGGCACCTCACCAGTGTTGCAGAAATCGGTGACGGCGTGAATAGCTTTAGGCTTAATGTCATGTGTCCTCTCGAGATACATCTTGTCTCCATGTACTCTACTCAGGATAATGCAGATGTGATCTTCCATGAACTCTTCAAGAAAATACACCGCATTGTGAAGTTTCTTCCTTTCCAGGATGTTGTATTCAGGTTTGATCTTCTTGTCATCCCTACATAACAGACCTAGCTGAGAATGGATCACTAGAGATCCTAGGTCTTCCAATTTACAATCAATGTACCCTGAAATATCACCTTCCACTATAACTCCAACGGGTATCTGGGATAGGGCATTGTATTTCATCTTCCGTTGAATAAAATCTGTTGAATCAACAGGTGCACTAGAACTGGAGTGCGATGCAGAAGCCATGATAAATTGATAAACAAGAATTTTGCTAAATACCTTCATAATTTTAAAATTTAGGGTTTGCAAATTCAGCTTTGCTACACACCACTTCGGTTGCTAGATTACCGCTTTGTGTTCTTCACTTAACTGATTGATACTATCTTCAGATTCTACTTCAAGGTTTTGAAATCTCTCTGAATCACAAAACGAATCACCTTTTGTCGCTCTACTCTTGAAAATTTCTTCACTCGCACATTAATAAGTGAAAATGACTTGAAAATCCCATTTAAACAAATTCTTCACCTACCACAATAAATGCTCCACCGTTAGGGCAGAAACCCTAATTTTGCCTTTTACCATTTCCGGTCTTCTACTGATTGACAGGTAACACATACCGGTTAAGGTCTTTTACCGATATAAATTGGGGGTTCGAAATATTTCACTGATTCGCTCCCCCCAAGATTTTCTGTAGCTTAGTTTGCCGGTTCAGAGATTTCCACACTAGGTGTAGAAACTGGTTCTTCTTGTGATACTTCTTCTGGTTTCTTTTTCTAGGTTTTCTTCATGTCTGTTTGAACAGTTTCAACATCAATCTTTCCTTCTGGAGTGACTGGTATGTCATCCGATATGTTCTTTCTCATCCTGCAGATTCTAGCTATGTGACCCGGTTTGTTGCAATGATAGCAAACCATTCCAGGTGCTCTCCATGGTCCATTATTCATTTTTCCATTCTTCCTTCTACATGTTGCAGCAATGTGACTGCTACCATGATAGATCAAATAGGTTTCTCTCCAACCGGTTGTCGCTTGATAGCCACCACTACCTGACTGATGATTATAGGCATTATACCGGTTTGGATTCTGGTTCACAGAGGATTCAGGATATCTTCCAGTGTTGTGCATGACAGACCTGCATTCAAATGCTCTATGCCCAAACTTGTTGCATGCATAGCAGTTTCCATTGAATCTATTGGATCTAGGCTTATTGTTTAGAAAGTAAGGAAAATTATTGTAAGCCTTACTTCTACATACATTAGCAGTATGTCCTTCCTTGAGATAATTAAAGCAAACAGGTTTGAGTTTTTGCTTACCTTTACTCTTTGATGTCAGTTGCTTCTTTGATGCTACATCTTTTTCTCTAGAGGTCTCATGTTCCTCATAACCAGAGAAACCAAGTCCATTGGTATTCTTTACCAGTTTGGCTGATTCAAGCTTTTGCTCTAACTTAGTAGCACTCTGATTGAATTTGGCAAGTATCTCCTTTGTTTCAGTGACTTCCTTGGTAATAGAAGCATTTGACTCCTTCAAGGTTGCATTCTCAGAAATAGCCTTGTTTAGTCCACCTTGCATTTCTTATTTTTCAACTTTACTTTCTTGTAGATGAGCGGTAAGTGCACTGATTTCTTGCTTCAGTTTGGAGATCTCATGATCTTTGTCTTTTACCAGATATTCAGCTTTCCTCTAGTTCTCAAGCTCTTGACACATTCTGATAGTCAGTCCTTCCAGTTCCCTTCTCAGGTTGGCATTAGACTCATTCATTTTTTCAACTTCTTCAACTAGGGCTTCCATGTCAGCTTCATCAGAAGAACTATTTTTAGTAAGCTCCATCAGTTTCTCAGCATGCTCTCTTCTTTTTGCCAAAGAGGCTTTATATTTGACTTTGAGTTCATCAAAGGCTTTCTCAGTCTGAGTGAGATGGTGAGTAAGCTCCCTCACAGTGTATTCCCCCATATCTCCTTCCAAGTTGTTAGACTAATAGAAAGGTTGGCTCTGATACCAATTGATGAATATTAAGAGGGGGGGTGAATTAGTATACCAAAAATTACTGAACTTAAACACTCAAATAATTTAGTAGTTAATCGGTATAACATTTTTACTAACAAACCGGTTAAGACAAATATAATCCAAACAAAAAATAAAGCATTCACCCACAAGAGCATTATCACCATAACACAAGAGGTTTTGACGTGGAAACCCAAATGGGAAAAACCACAGTGAGCTGAAACTCACAAGTAACTATCTGCAGAATAGAAACCAGACCGGTTAAGGTCATACAATGTTCTTCACCAGAACAGATCCTGTTAGGAATATCGATCTCTGTTAGGAGATAAGTCCAATTAAAGACTACCTTGTGAGAGGATTTTAGATCCACAGTTGTGAACCACCTTGTTAGAGGATTTACAAAGGCTTTGTTAGTCCTACCCAGTTAAGGGTTTCAGACTTGTTGAAGATGTGAGTAATCAACAAGTGAGTGATCTAAAGACTAGCACAATATGCTTGGTTAGATCCTTGATAGCTCATTGTTAATGCATTTCAACATTACTTCAGTCTTCAATATCTTCACACTCTGCTTCTTCACACGACCTTATCTTCTCTACTATGATCGCACATACAAAAACCTCATCAACCACCTTAAAACCCTAACTCCCTCTAAAACCCTAGACATGATGTCCTTATAAAAGAATCTAATTTCATGTCGGTCCAATAGGATTACATTGCAAGTTCCTAGGTTCAGTGCATCTAGACACATTTGGTAACATGACACAGAATCACCGCCAAAGTGTTAGTGGATGATAACTGTTGGTGTAAATAATTATTCATCTTGGATATTATTACACTTTACTTAAGTTGACTTAGGTATATGCATTTCATAGTAGTTTGGGTATGAGACACTTGGGTGTTTGTGCCACATTGGGATAGTGTGTGTAGGAGAATTTCCACCTTTTATGGTGTTGATCTTATCTTGTTGTTACATTCCACCTCATGTGGAATATTATATTGTTTCTCCTACCTACCCACACCTATTTCCTACCTACCCTTGTTTCTTATTAAGCCACATGTCATGTTTGTGTGCTCACATATCCATATAGCCTTGCCTATATAAGCAAGCTCATTTTCATTGTATGTAACGCTTCATGATCCAGTTGATCAATATTTTCATCTTGATAGAATACAGTTTATTTCTATCATCTATTTTGTTCTCTCTTATTTGTGTTTTCCATTGCCTCTTGATCTTGGCAAAATATCATAATAACTCATCACAAAATACCGGTTGGTAACTCATCATAGAGTAATACCGGTTCATACATTTAACCGTTTACCGGTTGTCAAAAATGAAGACTGGGAAAATAATAACTGTCGCTTTAGTTCATTCGTACCACTTGAGATCCTGAAACCACTTGAGGTCTTCATACCGCTTTGGGTCTTCATACCACTTGAGAGCGATAAACACTTTCTGCAAAACACCAATAGTCTAAAGACTATAATGCATAATACCGGTTGAAACAAATACCGGTTGAGCATAACTCATACATACAAAAAGTGATCTCAAAGCAAGTGTGTGTCCATCAATGACAATCACAACATCATCATAAAAAATGTCAACAATTCCTCCATTTCCATGTTGGAGTCCTTAGTGATATAGGGCACTATGGCTATGTTTAGATGGTCACCTACGTCCTCATTGCCCATAGTGAGATTTGCATTGTTCGCTTTGACCTTATAATTTGGTTACCCCATAGTAGCGACTTGATTAATTCCAATTTGTTCAATTTTACCTTCAAAGTTTGGGAACCCTAGAGTAGCAAATTCATTAATTCCAAGGTTAGGGGAATTGATATTAGGGAGGATAGCAATAGAGGATTGATCATGGGCATTGGTCTGATTCTCCTCATGGGGAGAGGAAGGACAACACTCACCCAAATATTTGGGGTGCAAGGCCTTGATAGAGGCTTCAGAGAGAGCACCAAAATAGTTTTTGATCATTAATGGGATGGGTCTCCCCATGGGGCCCTTGGGGTTAACAAAACCATTTGGCTCACTCAATCCCAAATTTCTATTGCCCTTATTCTCAAAATCCCTAATCATGGATTTAACAAATGAGTCTCTATTATTTTTAGAAACATTGATCACATTCAACTATATCAAAGAGACAAAGTTGGATTGGGGGTATAACTTTTAATGGCAACAAGGCTAGTGTTCTTAACATATTATGGAGTCACCTTCATCATGTTATAATGATTCTTCCTGATGTTATCTAATGCCAATTGTTGAGCATTTTTCCTTGTAACTTTATGAGGTTTAAGCAAGGTGAAATGTCCCATCTTCTCCTTTGATTCTTCCCTTATTTGGGAGAGGGAGACAAAAAAAATCAAATGAGGGGGTGGTTCTGCATTGAAACTTCCAATCTAAAGAGAACCATCAAAAGTGGGCAACTTGGTTGAGGATTCATTAATAGCAACTTGGATGACCTCTTGAAGAGACTTCAATTTTCCAGCAAGATGCACTTGCTCACTACTAGCGCATGTCGCACCAATCAAATTTCAAGCATTTGCAAAATCAAATTTCACAACAAGGGACGAATATTTTTAATGACAATCCAGTGAGGGTAGGAAAGATCCATAATCTCATCGTTGACTATGTCTAGTGACCACTTGAGGGCCTTGAAGGTGCAATTACTGATAGTCCAATTCGATCTCTCTACTATAACTTTTTGCAATTTCATGTCTTTGAATTTTTTTATAAAAAGCCCTTTCTACAACATTCTACAAAAAGAGAATTGGAGACCTAAGTTTTTAAACCATACATTTTTAAGCTATTCATCCAAGAATTTATAGGTCGAGACCTTTTTTAGTATCCATAACCACTAAAATAATTGTATTGTTAGATAATATAGATTTTTCTTCCAAGAGAACAACACTCATATCAAAGTTAGGGATAATAGAAAGTTAGGTGAAGGGAGCAGTAGGTTGCTTACATTCTTCTCCTCCATTACCTTTTGAGGGCATGTCTGTGACAGTTTCAAATCTTGCTGCAATTAGAATGTCAAGCAGTTTATCGACCAAGGCTTCTTTAAAAGACGACACATGGAGAATTTGAAGCCCCTTTTATAGGACCCACACCAAGCAGGTTGCCCTCCATAATGGCAATTAATGAAAGGTAGGCTACATAACATTTACAACCCCAATTCATCTTCACGATAAAATGTAGTGAAACCTAAATGAAATAAATGCATAAGATAAAAGTTTGTGACGAGTTTCTTACCTTTGTGGAGGAGGCCAACGTCCTCCTCCACCATGTGTGTCGACCCTTGAGTTAGGAAATCACCCTAGCGATGCTTGTCCTCTAAAAGAAGGTTTTTAATAAATATATTGTTAATTATTTTATCAAGTGTACTACATCAGTTGCCATTATATTTGCAAATTTTTATTGCATTATTTCAATTAAAAAAACTTTTTGATTTTTTAACCAAATACAAATGAACTTATATACTTTTCTATTAACACACCCATAAATGAAATTAGAAAGAACCCTCTAATAATATACACACATAGATATTTTTATTTTTAATAAATAAAAATTAATAAAGATATATAATTGATTATTCTCAATAGAAACATTAGAAATTAATCCTCTTAGAGTTCTTACTACTTCTAATCCTTTGACTAGGTTAGCTATGTGGAACTTCATGATGGCTTCTAGGGAAATAGTAACAACTTATATATCTTAGAAAGTACACAATGGTGAATCAATCCATTTTTAGAATGATTCATGGAATGTTTATCCTCCCTTAGTCACACTTAGCCATCAATTGTAGGATGTAATCCCAACATTCATTCTTACATGGAGGTCTAGATTAATTGATTACGTTAATAGAATTGAGATACACTCAGGTAAGGTCATTTGGAAAGATTTTACAGAACTATTCATTGATGACGGTCAAAGGCGGATAATACAAAATCTTCTCACACAAAGGATAGCGTTCTTATCAAATAATGAAGATAAAGTCATTTGAACCCCATCTAAGGATGGCATCTTCTTAATTAAATTTGGGTACACAACATTGCAACACTTGATGGATCAACAATAAATGCACAGACTGTATTCTTTTTGTTGGAATAACATACTTTTGCCAAAGGCAGGGTGCTTCTCTTGGTTGGCCCTTCGTAAGAAAATTCTAACTAGAGTTAGTTTGCAGATTGCACAACCTTTTTGCTATATTTTATGTGACAACATTAATGAAACTGCTCTATTTATCCAATGCTCATTTGGTCAACAGTGTTGGCATTTCATTATAGAGAAATTGAACCTTCTTATGCCTTTACCAAATCCTATTTGGGACCTTTTCCAATCATGGCCTACTCTCTATTCATCATCCTCATTTTCTTCCATTTGGAAGGTTATCCTAGCCATTATCTTGTGGTCCATTTGGTGGGAGCACAATAAAAGAATCTTCAGAAAATTTATTTCTCCTATTCAGAAAGTACAAGAGGTAATTGAGAAATCTATCTCAAAACTTGTAAATGCATATGTACAATAATATTACAATGGTGCATCCCTCTTTTCCTCATGGGATGACAACATTATGAAACAATGGAAACTACTTTGCCTACCACCAATAGCCAATTTGGTTTCATCCTCTAAGCCAAAAATTGACAGATCTCTTATTACTTGGCAGCCCTCAAGTCAAAATTTGTAAAGGTAAACTTTGATGGGTCTTCTCAAGGTAATCCTAGTGAATCAGGAATTGGTGTATGCATTAGGGATCATCTAGGTGATTTTAAAGCATTTAAATCCTTTTCTTTACCCCCAAGAACCAATAATATGGCTGAAGCACAAGCACTCCTAAGTGGTTTGATACTTGCCAAAATTTTGGGATACTCTAGAATTCATATTGAAGGGGATTGTTCAAATATTGTTAATGCATGCAAAAAAAGAAAATCCTTCAATTGGCATATTAATTATGATTTGAAACAAGCTTGGGCCCTTTTAGATTCCTTTGAAACATATTGCATATCTCACTCATATAGAGAGGGCAACATGATAGCAAACAATTTAGCAAACATGGGTTGTAATAAAACAAAAGTAGATTCAACAATTGATGGCACTGAACCAAAGTTATTTCCCCACCTGGAGAACATTTTGAAGGAGGAGAGGCACTCAACTTAGAGTGAGTTTCAGGTTAGGGCCATATATATCCTTGATGTTTTTGCAAATTGTTTGAATAGACTATTATTTGTGGAACCTGCGGATCAAGAGTCCTTTATCTTGATAAACAAGAGTAGTGTCTGATCTAGTTGTTGCTTCTTTGATTGGCCTTGGAACCCATGAGTCTTAGTAGTCTCTGAGCGATTTGGAGGTGCCAATAAGATCTTTGTCAAGTGGGAGATTATTGGAAAAATGTGCCTCAATCTTAGTGGTCTAAACCATTGAGAGAGCAATATTGGTGAGACCCTTGAGATGTCTGGCCGATCTGAGCAGTGCTGGAGAAGTCGTCTTTGGTGACCTGATCGGTGTGTTTCTGGATGACATGTGTAACTAGTAATCCTAAACTATCTTTGGTCTGTGTGATCAGTGTGACTCTGGCCAATGTTCAAATAGAGGTTGCTATCAATATGACTTGAGCTATCAATATGTATTCTATCGACCGAGCATGTCTGGTCAATAATGGGTCAGAATAGTCTTATTGGGGCGAGTCTTGCCCATGAGGTTGTGTTTTCTATTCATCGGCATGACTCTGACCGATGTTGGAAGTCATTAGCGTGTCTCGAGATATTCGTAAGAGTCTTAATGATATGGAGAGTTAGGTTGATGGGGATTGCTTCAGTGCAAGTCAGGCAGATGCCATTTGAGCAGTCTTGGAAAAGCTATCGACGTAACTCATGGTGACAGATTGAGTATAGAGGAGCTTCGAGGTGACATTGGTCTTCAGAATGCCTTGTCAAATGTCACACTGACTTTCATAGTCTAGCCGATGGGGTTTTGTTCAGTGAGAGTCTGACCGATGAACTTGTCGAGCTGGGGTCATCGGAGTGACACGATGTTTCAGGATGACTTTTAGATTGTGACTTCGATGGACGTTGACTGACCGATGAACCTGTTTGGTTGTAAATCATTTCATCTTTCCTCTAGTCTCTTTAAAATAAATTATAATAATTAAGTGGAGGCCATGGCAGTGCTCGTAAAAGGAAACCAGTGCTCTTGATTTCCATTCCCAGTGCGTCTACTTTGAATGGAATGTCTACTTTGTCTTTCCTTGTCGCTTTAATATTTTTTATTTTCTTTAGAAATAAGAGAAGGCCTAACTATTTAATGCAGAAAGAAGATCCAAGCAAAACAATCAAAGCTTTCAATCCTAGGAATATAATACGAAGTGGTAGTCTTGGAATGGTTTACAGAGGCATTCTTCTACTTGATAAGATTGTGGCTATAAATGTCTTATTCCCAGGCACCAAGAAGAAGATGATTGTTTCCAAAGAGAGTGGCTAACATTACTAAAAGTTGCACATCCTGATTTGGTGATGATAATAGCTTCATGCACAAAGGTAGAGTTCAAATCTCTGGTATTGCAATTCACACCAAATGGAACCCTGGACAAACACTTGCTTAGAGGCTTGAGAATTGAGTTTGAGGTGATGATCTGTTTATGTATTGTTGTGATGTATTCACACATCGCCCCATTGCAAATGGGGACCCCTATTTTTTTCTGCTTTCTAGGGTTAGTTTTCTTTGCTTGATTGTCTGGTTCTTGGCTATTAGTTTTTGCATTGAAGGGTCGCTAGAGGGTTCATTTGGATAAGATGGTCTGCTTAGGCTAAAATTGGTCAGTAGGTGGTCCAGGTCAGAGTCTCTATTGAAAGTTTGTTTTGGTTAGGCATGGGTCTTTCTTCTAAGGTCGAGTCTTGATTGAGTTTAAGGAAGTCTTTGCATCATGTTAGGAGTCTTACCTTTTAAGACCTAGGTCATTTAGTCAAGGAGATGAATGGAGGTATGTGAGCAGGTGTTCTCAAGGATTCTTCCCTTTGAGGGTTTGAGATTGGTCCAATTGATGAAGTTCTAGGCATTGATTGATGTGAAATTGACCTATTTATACTTGGAAAATGCCTAATGATCAAGTCTAAACTTAAAAATTTGAGCCAAAGGTCAAGAATTTGAGCATTTTTTTAAAATTCACTCCTGACCCTTCCAAAGGGTCCAAAGCGAATTTCCTTAGAATCCTTTCTTGCTCCTAGTCTAGACCTCAAAGCTTGCTCCTACGTCTTGACTGAGTGAGGAAGGATCTATCTATGCCTTGTGAGCAAGTTGGAATGATATGGGATGAGGAAATTGAGCCTAAAACATCAATTTCGCTCCTAACCCTTCCAAAGGGCTCGGAGTGAAATCCTTACAAAGGCCTAATTTGTCATCAAAAACATTTAGTGCACATCACCTTGAAGGAAAATGGACTTGACTAAGATGAAGGAAGGACCCAAAGGCCAAGTATAAGAACAAAGTTGAAGGAAATGAGGAGAATTTGAGTGAAAATTGCCAATTTTGCTCTTGACCCTTCCAAAGGGTCTCGAGCGAAATTCCTCTTTAGGTCTTGTCCTTCCAAAGGAACCTAGGCAAAATTGTTAAGATGCACTTTTCATTCAACATTTTGACTAGGCACTTCCTTGAGGTGATTTGTTGGTGTGTCGTAAGGTGAGAACATTGTGATTGAGGGTGAAGTTTGAGTGGTTGGATGGTATCTAAGACTAATTCCTCAAATTCGCTCCTGACCCTTCCAAAGGGTCCAGAGCAAATTTCCTTATCTCCCTTCTTGATCCTAATTTTCCTCATAAACCTTATCCCTATGGCGTGATTCAGAGAGTATTGATGTGTGAAACAAAGTGACGTAATGGAAAGTGAAGTATTTGAGCATAATTGCAAATTTCGCTCTTGACCCTTCCAAAGGGTCCAAAGTGAAATTTTTCTAAGCTCCTGACCCTTCCAAAGGGTCCAGAGCGAAATCCTCCAAATGATTTATTTATTCACTAGGGATATCAAATGGTGGACATACATGGAAAGGAAGGGATTCAAAAAGACAAGTCTAAAGAAAGATGAGTGAAAAGAAGGAAGAATTGAGACTAAAAGAGAAAATTTGCTCCTGACCCTTCCAAAGGGTCAAGAGCGAATTTCTCTAAAGCATGTATTTTCCTCACAATTTTAAAGCAAATTGCCCATAAGGTATTTTCCTAAGATGGTTTGAAGTTAAACAAGCAAGCTAAGAGAAAAAATTATCAAGGACAAGCCCTATTTTCCAAATTTCACTCCTGACCCTTCCAAAGGGTCTAGAGAAAAATTTGTCTAAGCTCCTGACCCTTCCAAAGGATCCAGAGCGAAATCCTTACGATAGCCTAATTTCTTGTCAAAAACATTGAGTAAACACCACTTTGAGAGCAAGTTGGCTTGAGTATAATAAAGTAAGTGTGGAAAAGTAAAATCCAAGGAAAATTGAATGTGAATTAAGCCTAAAATGCAAATTTCACTCCTGACCCTTCCAAAGGGTCCAGAGTGAAATTCCTAGAAGGACTCCCTATTTTCTCTAATGCACCTAAAAGAACCTTGTTTTGAGCTAAATTGATGGAAAATTGACTTGATCATTATGAGAGGAGGTTTGGTAAGTTAGGTTCAAGACAAGTCTAAAGAAATGATGAATGGAAGATGAATTGAGCCTAGGAAGAATTTCGCTCCTGACCCTTCCAAAGGGTCCATAGTGAATTCTCCTAAAAACACATATTTCCTCCTTGTTCAAATAAAAGTTTTTGTTCCCAAAACATGGTTGAGGGAGGATTGATATATACTTACCTTAAGAAGTGAATTGAGGTGAAGGCAATGATGAATTTGAGCCAAGAAGACAAATTTTGCTCCTGACCCTTCCAAAGGGTCCAGAGCGAAATTCACTTAAGCTCCTGACCCTTGGAGAGGGTCCAAAGCAAATTTCTTTAGGAAGCCTTGTTCCTTGCCTAAGCCTTTGAACTAACCCATTCCCAAGAATTTTTTAAGGGAAAACACTTGTCTTTTATGAGGAAAGGTTGAAAATGAAGTCAATGATGAAAAATTGAGCCTAAAGGAGCAATTTCGCTCTTGACCCTTCCAAAGGGTCCAGAGCAAATTTTATTGAAACTTCCTTTTGTTCCCAATTTTGTATCAACCCTAGCATTGATTGAGGTGGATTGAACTTAGAGGCATCCTTAGGCATGCATTTGAGTGATTTGTGGTCACAAAATATGAAGAAATTGTGCAAAATGCAAGATTTCGCTATTGACCCTTCCAGATGGTCCTGACCGAAAATCTCATTATAGGGCCTGTCCTTTTAAAGGGTCTGAAATGAGAAATACCATGTTAGGATGAATATATCATAAGTGATTGACACCATTTTTTTTGTTTTCTTTGTAGATCGACAAGTCCAGGGTAGGAGGAATAACAGACAAGGAGGACCTATTCAAGTTCCATCATCATTAAAGAAGACTCAAAGTGATTCCAAGTTGGAAGATTTCAAGTGTTCAAGGAGTTGCACATAATAGACCAAGCCATCCTCAAAGACCTCATTCTACCACATAGAGAAACCACAAGATGTCAAGAATAAATATATTATAAATATTTCAAGGCGATATGAGCTACCAAAGGAGGAGTGACTTGACCATGAAGAGGCCTCATCGAGCATAGGAGAGCCAAGGAGAGGTACATCATTCACCGAGTACACCAAGGAAGAAGGAGAATCAACCAAGGTCAGTGCAAGGGTACGTTAAAGAAGTAGATAGTTTCAGAAAAGTTAATCAAAGTTAGCTTCTCATCATCACCACATTGAGCATCATGAAATATTGCTCAACGTTCATTGACTAGGCAAGTGTGAGACAAGGTGGCATCCCAGTCACTATTCCTCCAGTTAGATAGGTCCACATCAGCATGTCTAGATTCAATGTACCTGACTCATCAGTGATGACACAAATGTCGAGGCACCTACCCCTGCTTCCTATTGGTTCTCAAATTTTGAATGTAATTTTCTCATTGGCTAAGGGAGTTTGTTGTAACAAACCCTAATTAGGGTTTTCTATCTTGTAATCCTAGCCATTGTTTGTAAATCAATAAGAGCAATTGAAATGTAAAGAGCTCCCTATATAAAGCTTTGGCTCTTCATTTGTAAGGGATAATAGTTAGCTAATAGAAGTTAGAATAGCAAATAGTCAGTAAAATAGAATAGCAAATATAATAGCAATTAGAGTAGATTAGGAAGAGAAAGCAAGAAATTGTTGCCTTGATTGTAATTAACTCCATTTTTCATTGAAGTTATGGTGAAGTATGTTGTTTCTTTGCAATATGCATGGTTTCTTGTTGAATCTTTGTTTTAGATGGTCAATGATTAGATTGAATGGAAGAAGTTACTGAATGCACTCGCATGGAATCCACCTAGTCCAAACCACTAGCCTCTTACTGACTGTAAGTGCGCCTTGCATGGTCAATTGGCATATAATAAGCTTAATCTCAAGTCGTTATGCATCTATTGTTCATGCATTGACTTGAATGGTGATCAATGTCTGATAGTGTACGATTTGAATATATTCGAAACATCCCTTAGAAGATTGCACTGAGTTGGTGTCAGATCGTTCAACCTAATGGTGAGACCCAACCCAGTAGGTCTCCACCTAGTTGTTCATCTATCTTCTTACATTCTAGGTCTTAGAATAAGTTCTCTAAACCCTATGCTTTTGCCATTTCTTTATCTTCCAGCTATTAGATAAGATTCAAGTTCCGACAAATTAAACACTCAAGTAGTTGAATGTAAGTCCCCTTGTTAATCCAAAAAACCCACATCATACCACAAGAGCTTATCCACACGTAGAGACCCTACATATAATAACCTTGGAGTCTTCTCGAATGATCCTTAGGCGAAATCTTCAGCATTCGAGGAAATTTTGTTCAAGAGAGGATAAGATACCTTGGTATTTTATTCTGTGTTCACATGTGCATGAAAAACACATCAACATGTATATGACACATCATTATGTTTTGTTTGTGTTTTTAATCTAATTTGGATGTTATTTTCATGCAATTGCTATCAGGGTTTTGTATTATGAGAGTCTGCTTTCGCTTTATGTTTGTGGCAACATAACAAAAATTTTCCCAACACCCAATTGGTTAAGGATTGACACTCTCAAGGTATGGTAGATAAATCAACCATGTAATTCTCCTTAAAGCCATTTGAAAAAACTTTCTAGTTTCAAGAAATTGAGTCTTTTGTTTTTGTGTTATGCAGAATAAGAGACACAATCTAGTGAAAAAGTGCATTTTTTAAAATGATATTTTGCAACCATCTAGAGATAATGCAAAGTACAGGAGAATAATATCAACCCTTTTTGAATCCTAACAATAACTCTAACCTTAATTAAACTATAATTTAATTGTTATACTAACCCTAATCCTAATTGAACCATTTCCCTAACCCTAGCATGAATTCTAATTGAACCTCAACCCTTTCCCCAAGCATTATACTAGAATAATAACCCTAAATGTATCCTAACCTCAACCCTAAAACTAAACTTAGCATATAATTAAAAGTTAACCATAACCTAACCCTAAACTTAACTCTAACCCTAGAATTAAACCCTACCTCCAACTTATATCCCAACGTAACCATACTTTAACCCTAACTATAATCAAAAAATAATTGTATCAAATCCTAATCATAATCAAAGCCTAACCATAATTGAACCCTATTTCAACCCCAACCCTAACCTAATGTTAAACCCAACCCTAACCGATGACGCTGGCCCTCCGGATCCACGTGAATGCTTTTGACCCAGAGCTATGAATTGGTGGGGCCACAAACAGGGACCTCATCCCCACACTTCACTTGTTCAAATCCACAAGCACAATGAACCAACGGGGATTTGAACCTTGGTGGCCGCTTCACCAAAGAAGTGTTTAAACCGCGACACTACATGTCTGAAGACAACCCTAACCCTACTTGTGCTTGACCCATAATGCTAATTAAATTATAATTGGAACCCTATATGAATCCTAACTATATTTTTACCCTATTTGTAAATTAAACAATTAAGGTTGAGATTGAGTTAGGGTTATAATAGTATTATTAATACTATACTATTCTTTAATATAAAATAATATTGTTATCATAATCAAACACAATTAATACAATTATTATATTACTGTAGTGTCATAAAATTGTGACCCTAGCAATTTTTGACTGCATTAGGGTCCTCACGCATGCGAGATCAAATCCTCTAGCCTGATCGGAGACCAGAGACTGCTCAACCCTCGAAATCAGCTTCTTCCTTGGCCTTCGCACCACCCTGTCTGTACTCTACCTTGGAGGAAGGGGTAGGATAGGGGCGTGGCGCCCCTGTCCCTGCCCTATTTTGGGACAGGACCCTTCCTAGGGTTGTACAGAAGGTTGTGCAGTGAGCGGGAAAACTCCCTTGATGTCGGCTTGTGACAAAAATCAAATTCATTGACATGTATATAAGAGACATTTGTCTTGTCATTTGCATAAGTTCAAGAAGTTGGAAAAAGTTGCACGCGTTGGTCAAGTTGCATAAGCGATCAAGTGTTCAAGAGCATTCAAGCATTCCTTCCAAGCATTGAGCATCTCAAGTCTCCCTTCAAGGCTAGTTGTTGCATTCAAGTCAAGGATTCAACCATTGAAGAGGAGATTGATTCCAACATTCAATTCCACACGAGCATTTATATCAACATTGCTACCACAACCTCCCTTGAGGTGATTTACAATCCAGTCTTTCATTTACATTTACTTGCAAGTACTTTATTTTATTACTTGGTTAATTCCAAAACTGGGATTTTACCTAAAGGCAAACCCTCAATCCCAACCCATTTTCCTCTCTTTTCTATGTGTAGGTTGCAGGTGCACAGTTGAACTTTTGGATTCAGGCTCCATTTGTAGAGGCGGAAAAACCCTTTTTGTTTCATGGATTTTCCAGAGAACCGTGTACATTCCCGCCACGGTCCGGACAACATTTCCTCAAATTTGCAGGATTACTTCATCTCAACATATTACTACTAGATCCAAGTGCACATCTTCATCCCATATTCCGATCTTAAGATATAATTAGTTCTTTGTCATTTTTGCACTACACAATTCAATCAATTCTTTTCCATTTCAAATAGGAAGAGGGGATTAACTTAGCATTCCCATTTCATTCAGAATTCTATCTTCATCTTTGGAGCTTGAATCTAGTGAATTCTTCTCTCCTCTTCCAATGTAACTAGGTGAAAAGTGTTTGAAGGGAAATCTGTAGTGAAACTCTCATCTCTCCTTGGAGGGAAAGGGTAGTTTTCCTCTTGATCTCTCATTCACCTTTCACCACATTACAATTACTAAATGAAAATTATAATGTACAATAATATTATACTAATACTATAATATTATTTTAAAATAAAATTATATATAAATATTTTATTAATACAATTATAGGTATTTAAAATAATTATAATATAATAATATTATCATATATTAGGTACAACCTGAGTTGGCCTAGTGGCGGAGAACTTGTGCTCTTGAAAGAGAGGTCATAAGTTCAAATCCCATAAGGGGGTAGGGTATGTACATATTATCGGCTTCAGCCCATTACCTATTAAAAAAAATAAAAATAAAATATTATTATATATTAGTATAATTCAAGGCCCTTATTTTCAATATTTTCACCTTAAACTCTAATAGGGGCCTCCAAAAGGATATTATAAAATTAAATATATATAAGCTAGCCGTTTTAATAATGAAATAGTGCCATAATTTTTCTATAAATAATTTATAATGCAAATTATATTTAAGACAAATTCATTTTAAAATTATAGAATACATTCTAACATAAAAAATTTAATTCAAATTTTATATTTAAAAATAAATAAATTTGAAGAATGTTTCAATCCTACTTACTCTTATCTAACAATAAATAAGAACGAAACCAAAGACAACAAATTTTATTATAATTTTTTAAATTTAATTTTATTTATTTTCTATCTCATATACATAATTGACTAATAATAATAATTTTTTAAATAAAACAATGAATAAAATAATAATAAAAAATTTGTAATTAAACAAATATAATATATTTTCATCTACTATTTTGTCCACAGACTATCCTTAGCCTCCTGCACTTTAAAATTATCTTCTTCTACTACCATTCTACTAAAAATAAATATACTAATATAAAAAAATAAATAAATTTGGAAAAAAGTTTGAAAACCTACTTTAAAAAGGAAAAAAAAACCGTTAACAATAAACTCAATTAATTTTTAGCTTTTTTCAAAAATCTCATGTAATTTTTCAATCCTATTGGCTCCAAACTTCTGTAAATATGAAAATTGGCCCATTATTTTCTAAATTAACCGGCCGCCTTCCGCCTTTAATATTAATTTGGCTCCACATTTTTTCAGCTGTTGAAAGACTATTAAGAGTCCTTTTAGGCTACCATCAGCTCCTCCGCAGGCAGAAATCCTTCTGTTTGGGAATATCGATTAACGATTGTCGATAATCAATTATCAGTCATTTTGGTTTCCGGCTTGCTGCAGGTTGGTTTGTTTGATTTAAATTGTAATGAATTTTTTCTATTTAAATACATGAAATTAATTAACTCACCGTTTCTTTCATCCATATTTCCTTACTTTAGAAGATTTACAGACTGCAATCTTTCCATTAATCTTCAAACTGTATTTCTTCTTGTAAATTCTGCGTGTTTATTACGCGAAATGACGAGTTTTCAGCAATTTTAATTTCAATTTTATTTTCCCAAGCTCTACACAGAACAAGAAACTGTGGCCATGTAAAACTTGAGTCGGTGAAGGATTAATGGCAAAGGAATATGGGCGTGCACGTGTGCCACCTTTCTGGTGACTTGTTTGTGTTATACACCTTTTCTTTGCCTATTCTGGTTTATTTTCAAATGACTAACTCGAATTGACCATTTGGCAAAAAATTATTCCGTATCTAAAGAAAAGGTCAAGTTGCCTGTCGATGACTGTTTTATGGAGTTCAACGCCGGGGTTCGTTTTACTAATAAAATGAGAGAAAATTTTATGATTATGTTTTCAGTGGGCCAAATTTTTATGCCGTTTTAAAAAAAAAGAATTATAATAGCTTCCCTTTAATTAAAAGAGCACCGATTATCTTACCCGTTCAGTTACTGGTGCCAGGGAGGGCGTTCCTGAAATTTTTAGCCTGTGCTGCTGAGACAGCTTCCGACTCGTTTGGGGTAAATGGAGTCACAATTGTTACATTTTGGTGAACTAACTGCCACTACGGATTAAACTTGGCAATCTTTTGTTAGAAAATTCTTTCGTACACAAGCTAGCAATAAACATCAAAGCAGTTGCAGCAAAGCCTCAGCCTTCCACCGCTACATGTCCTTGAAAATATTATATTGTGGGACACCCTAGGGTGAAATAAAATCAACAGTAGCCCCTCAATGGAGGCCCAGCTTCATCAATTTCTGTGTTTCCTGATATTTTTTAGCCTATAATTTCTTAATTGCAGAATATTCTCCTACTATACTGTACTATTGCAAATATAATAATATTTGCTGGCACTTGAAGTTTTCATGAAAAGTATTGAAGTTCAGGATATTTCTTCTTTGTGAAGCCTAGTTTGACACTTGACGCTAATGATAATCTGCAGAACCAATACCCATACACTGTTAACGAGAAACAGTTATAGAAGATATTTGGATTGGATCCCAACTCATGGGGACTGTGGCGGTATTTACCTAGAAAAATAGCCTGAATATTTATATCGATCCTAATATCATTAGCACTGAGTAGGCAATTCAGTCCATTTTTTTGAAGTCCTCTTTAGGATGTTGCAAGAAGGAAGCTTATGCATTAAATTGGAGTGTGGAGCTAGTTTTTCTAATTTTCTATGCTCCCCCAAGTTTCGGGAACAGGGATGGTAGGGGATGGCGGACATGATTCTGGTACAGGGTACTTTTGAGCCATTTTTTAGGGGATGGAATGACGACCATTAAAAATAGGGAAATTTTTAAAAACAGAGAGAAATTTTAAATATTCATTTCATAAGATTGATAAAGCATCATCATAGACATTATAGAAGTTTAATACATAACATTAGATTGAATTGAGATTTCCCATGAGAGTTGGCAAACAAATTGACAAAATTTAAATGCTTTCATTGTCAATGTGCACATATTTTATTTAAGAATTATAACAAAATGCCAAAGGCTGCAAGTTTCAACTAAAATGAGAAAAGAATAGAAAATATGGCTGTCCCTAATCTAAATCAGTAGATGCAATTGGTAGGTTTGTATCAAAATCAAAGTTCGAGTCTGAGTCACTGCCAATATAAGGGGCTGCCTTAAGCAGTGGAACCCCAACCGATCCCTCTTGTGTCTTGTCCTCATCAATTTGTATAGAATCTTTGGGATCAACATCTCAACTTAAGGTTGGAGTCTGATGATACTCAGTAGTTTGTTGATCTTGTAGCCACAAAGCACTACATACGTCCACCAACTTCTCTGTTTGCCTAAACGTAAGGTTGTTATTATCCACAATAGAATAAACAAAAGTTGTAGAACTTATATTTTTCTAGATATAGAAAAGAATTTTCAATCTGAAAGCATGCCAAAGCTAGGAGAACTCTATGGAAAACTCGGCCCCAATATCAAGGAGATTGTGCCGAGTAAAGAGTTTAGGCTTGAAAGGTCAAAAAAAGTCATGGATCCATTTGCTAGGCATTTTGTTCACAAACACAAAACCAAAAAAGACTTAGAAGGGTTTTTTATCCTCACAAAGTGGACATCTTGGATTAGATATGCCAAGATGTATCAAATGGGTGCCAATAGGAAGGCTTTGGTAAAGCAAACACTAGGCAAAATAGGCAACTTTGGTCTTCACAACTACTTTTTACACAATTTGAAAATGTTGAGCCTAGATAAAATTGGGAGAATGAAGAGACCACTTGGTATTTGTTGTTTGAACCATGACAAGATGAGGCAAAAGCCCTATATGCTTTCTTAGGAGTTTAATTACATCAAATAGTATCAACATACTATTTCCTTCCACTAAGGCGTAATGGAGTACATGGATATTTTGTGGTAATGTTGAGATCTCAATCATTGTCTGGAAGATTTCTTGGTCAACATGACTTTTAATTAGATTTAGCTTTGGCTTGAGGCAAAGAGAGCTAAGTGGGTTAGCCTTAGAGTTAAGATCTTGTAGATGCTCGATTCCCCTTTTGAAGAACTTAAGGGATTGCATCCATGGAGTAACCACCAATAGCTTATCTTGAAACTAGATGATGGGAGACCACTATATAGATTGTTAGTTGATGGATAATCCATTGCGAAATCTATCCCCTTTTCATAGTAGCCAAGATTTAATAGTTTGTCATGCCTTCCTAGTACTTATGGCCACAAAGTGTCACTGATGTTAATAGGAATGGTAGTAACTTAGTTCCCCATATGGTGAACTAGAAACAACACAATTTCTCCAACTATCAGGGGCCTTCCTGTGTTTTAATCACTTATCCAAGCAACGTTGTTTTATTAACAGTATTGTCCTTGTGAGGGATAGCTTCTCAATAATATTTACTCAAAACTTAGTAGGAACCCAAAAGAGCAGAATCCATCATTTGCATGAAAAGTAAATATCTAGTAAAAGGCAGTGCACAGGGTTGCGATACATCCTGCCTACTTCTCAAAGGAATCAACTGAACAGTCAATTACCTTAGTCAAACTGAAAAACAAATAACAAATTTTGCGCTTTAAACTACCTTTTATTGCAGAATATCAACATAGCAATTCTGGTTAAATGTACTTAAGCGGGATGCAGCACTTATCTTCTTCAGAATTGATCCAAGAAAATTCAGATTGTAGTCAAATAGTCCAGTTGTTGAAAATTATTGCTGGTCACTACTGATGTAGTGTGACTTCTTTGGTCAGTTCTGGTCAAGGTAGTGGCTACTATCAATTTGCTGGGTATTTATCTTTATGTCCTCTTTTGCTTTGATTCCTGTATGGAGGACTAGGAATTTTGGTGCATTGGTGAAAATGGGTCATGAATTGACCTACTAACAGTAATAACTTTAAGAAAAGTCAAAAAAGTATGATGCCTTGCTGGTCAGGTCAGTCATGCATTTTCAAATGTGAAGAAGAAAACCCATTGAAGGTCATTTGTCGTTATGTCCTCTTTTGCTTTGATTCCTGTATGGAGGACTAGGAATTTTGGTGCATTGGTGAAAATGGGTCATGAATTGACCTACTAACAGTAATAACTTTAAGCAAAGTCAAAAAAGTATGATGCCTTGCTGGTCATGTCAGTCATGCATTTTCAAATGTGAAGAAGAAAATCCAGTGAAGGTCAAATGGTAGAGACAAAACTAGGGTTTTGACTTGACAATGTCTTCCTGTTAAAAATATTGTTTAACTTTAATATGGACAATGATGACATCATAAATGACTAGATGATGCTATAAAATAATTAATTGATGTTATGACAGTGTCATTGTTTTGTTTTTATTCAATTGGAATGTTCTTGTCTCTGCTTTAATACTGTCTCTTCATCACTTTGAAGTTTGATGATATTAGTGGATTAGTTCATGGTCAAGTGAAGGCTTTTTGGGCTGTAAAACATACTCAGGTTGTACCCACCGTTTACTATTAGAAAAGTTTTTTTTAAAAACTAATTCCTAGCAGTGAACAAGCTTACGCTTATGTAATTGAATTGACAATCAATCAAGAGCTTCAATACATGATAACTATGCAGCTTATGCCAATTTAGAAATCAAACAATATAGTGTTCACCTAAATTTTGATTTAAGAAGATAGGTAGGAATTGTTAGAATCTGAAAAGATGAATAACCTAGAATACCTAGTGCAAATGAATAGAAATAAAATTGTGAATGTAAATGATACAAGATCAAAATAACAATATAGAGTTAGCCTCCAAGAGAGAATTGCAAAATGCTAAAGAAACAAAATAGCATTAGGAGAATGCAAGAGCAAAAAGTTGCAGAATGCAATAGAACGGAATGGAATACCAAGACTAGCTAGGAGTGAGTATATATAGGAAATGAGAGAGGGGAGAGGTGGCAAATATGATCATTGGGGAGCGACCACCACAATAGCCTAAAATAGGCAAGTGTAACTCCCATGGAAGATGCAAACACCTTGCACCCACTCACATTAATACTCACTTTATTAATCCTAAGAAGCTTGTGTAGGAAAAATCTAGGAATAGGAAAATAAATAATCAACTAGGAAATAAAAACCTACACTAACACCCCCCCTTAAGCATAACTTAAGTGGGTGAAAAGATGATGGGTTGTGATGAATGAGGCCATATTAGGTATCCATGTACAAAGAAATTCCCCCCAAGATAAAGAAGATGCCCCCACAAAAATAGAGAGAAAGAGAGAGACAGAAAGAGAAAAGAGGTGGAAGAACTAAGTGTTACCTTGACAATGTGTAGCCAATGGTAGATGCTTGAAACTGGATGTAGGAGATGGTCCACAATTGTCGAACAACATTCCTCCCCTTAGGAAGAAACAAAAACAATGGTGTATGCATGATATCTTCCCATTCCTGAAAGGAATATGTAGGAAGAAAGATCAAAATGAATGATGTCTCTGAAATCTGCTTAGTGGTCTTCATGTCGATGTTGAAAGTTGTCACAATCAAATTAGGTGTTCTAGGCCACACTACTGAAGATGACAATCTAGAATTTCATGAAGACCAATGCAGATCATTGTCCAAAGATGAAGATGACCCCTACAAAAATTGCTCAAATGTCTCTAACCCAGTGCCAAAGTGTGAGATATGCTGATGAGATGAATTAGGTACCATAGAAGATTCAAGTACAGTGACCATGGATGTATGGTGATAGCTGGACCAATGTGCATCTGGTACTGTCACGATAGACGCAAATATAGGCAAAGAAAGAATACAAAGATTTGAAAATGTGCTCATAACATCAAAAGATGATGCAACTCCATAGGAGCTATCGGAAAAGAAGAGATGAATATCCTCAACGGTGTCCTCCAAGTCTACAATGTGGGACTCTACAAACAAAGATTTAGTGTCTGGTACAAATGTGTCTGTGATGTCCCCTTTTTGTTGACATCAGTTCTTTAGTGAGGATTAGCCTATTACCTTGACCCTCGTAGGCTAATGGGATTGGTTAGAGGGTCTTTTGAGGATTGGTATCATCCCCAGTGTTTAGAGTGCTTCAGTTTGGTCTTCGTTTGGCATCATTCGGACATCATTTGCTCTACTTACTATTTTTAGTAAGTCTTGGGATGTTAGAGATGGACCCCTGCTATTTTTAGTAAAGGGGGTATGGTCATATGCAGTCTCCTCATGTTAGCTCCCAGTTCAGACGACGTTCGAAAATACAGAGTATTCATGGAGATATTAATGTTTAATTGGATCAATTAAACATTAATTATTTGGAGATTATATTATTAAGTTATAAAATGACTTTATATTATAAAGCACTTAAATGAGGGTCTATTTATCATGAGAAGGGGGCCAAGTTTTTTAATAATTTAGGAGCACATAACCCAAGGTTTAATTACATTATTGATGCCAATGAAATATTATAACATTTTAATGTTAATTAAGAGCTTTTTGAAGAAGTTCGAACTTCTTGAGGAAATATAAGTGTGCAAAAGGAATCGAACTTCATTATGTGATTGTAGTTTTTGATTGAAGTTTCTCTCGAGCATTGAAGTGTAGAATACCAAGGGTTTCTGCAAGATTCAAGGCTTGTCGGCATTGGAGAGTGTGGCTTCTTCATTGTAACAGCATATAGAGGGTGTGCAATATCATCTGATTATGCTTGTGAGAGTTGCCTTCACTCAGGAGTCAATATTGAGCTGATTGGAGGGTTTATTTCAGAGTTTGTTTGCAGATTGAAAGAGACTACAGTGCGCTACAGTGCTGTGAACAGTGCTCATGAACAGTGCACTACAGTAGTTCAAATTCTATAGAAGGGGATTTAGAAAGGTGAACAGCTATATATATTTGACAAGGGCTTTGCATATGAGGAGAATCAAACCAATATATCAAGGCAGCCATTGAAATTCCAGGTTTTCTATCTATGGTCATTGTATTAGATAATCATTACTTCATTGCTACATCTGCTATTATGATTATATCATGAAATACTTGGAGGTTGCATATGTTTAATGGAGATATAAGTTGCATATTCCACATTCATGGTAACATTCAATATTGATCAGCCACTTAGCTTTCATGCCAACTGTTTGCTTAAATGCCTAATGGCTGTAGGTATACATTGGGATGCACGACAAGTGTTTGTCATAATGTCAACTAGCTGTATTAGTTAATTTCAGTCATTACATGTGTGTGTAAAGGTCTAAAACACCTAGTATATCATTTGTATAACAACCTTGCATTGTTAGAAGCTTTCCATAACTTCATTTGCAGCCTACAAACCCAAAGAAGACAATAAAAAAATTCATAACAGCGGCTTCAAACATTGTATGCCAAGTGTTTGACAATATTCCTTGGGGTTCAAATAAGCGAAACAGGGTCAGATTAGCCAAGGGATATTACAGTATCCCAATGATCTATCTCAGGAAGATGATGAAAACCTTGTTGCATGGAACCATTGGAAGCTATTGAAGAAATATTGCTGAACTCGGTAGTAGCAACAAGAGTTGAAATGTCTTCAATTGGAGGATATGAAATGTCCTCAAGTGGAGGAGATGGAGTGTCCTCAAATGTGGAAACATCATGCATAAGAGCCTGATCATGCATAAGAGCATGATCATCTAAGGAAAACATCACTTTTGGATGAAGATCCAATGTCTCCATACAATTGTTGGATGATGGTCCAAGTAGTGAAAGGGCACTCAGTATGCTCTATGTGATGTAGAGTATCCTTCGAAATACTAAGACATATTAGTCCATAGACCATGTCATTATTGTTAAACCACACATTCTTTTGTTCATAGTCACTTAGCTTAGGAACTAGTCCAAGGAGATAGGGTAGTAGATCCTGCTCAAGACAGTGATTCTTTATCCCTTGTTTCCAAGACAAATAGTTCTTTGAGGTTAGCTTGATAACAAAAGGATGGAAATAGTTATCAAGAGACACGATTAACTCCCCCATTAATGAAACTTTATCTTAGTTCGTGATTACATAGAAGACACAAAGAGATACCCACTTTCCACTAGTATCAAAAATCACCCACCCAAATATTACAATGTTGGCACTTTATAGTATAGTGCAATTACAAAACTTTTTTCCAAATTACAAGTCTCAAGATCCACAATGGCCAAAAGTATAAGACAACTCAAAATTTAGAACAAAATAAGCTTTGTAGTTGTGCTCAACACCAACTTCAACTTGCAATATCTGAAAAGTGTGACAATAAAATTGATTAAACCCAACTTAGATGGAAAGTGCTCATCTTTAGCTTTTCACAATGTTATTTTGTTCACTGAAATCCAACACCCGAGGCAAAAGATATGAATTTTCGAAAAACTGAATTTGTCCCGTAGGAATATTTTTACTTGCACAAAAAGTTTTACCTCTGCTTTTATTTTTGGAAAATCTACTCATTGTATGTAAAAAATAATGAAAATTGAGAAATATTTTGATGCTGTGAATAAAACCCAAAAAGCATTTTTCAATCTATCAAGTAGAAGATGAAGAAATAAAATAAATTCAACCAATTAGCCAAAAAATGGTCGCATGATCTTTTTGGAGAACAATTTTTGTCAAATCTGCTTAGTATCTGCAAAATCTAGCAGATACCCAAATGGTTTTTCGGGGTTAAGAATAATACCTAGAAAGTTCCATTTTTCTATTTGACAAGCAGAAGTTTCAAATAAGATGTAAAAATGAAAACTCCAATATTTTTTTTATTTTTTGTGCTTTGATTTTTTTGAAATAGAAGCCAAATTTGACTTTTTTTGAGCCTTTTGGACACTATGGAACAACTGAAAAAGCCACCAGGATTACTAGAATGCTGCAAACACACAAATTTTACAAAATATTTGCACAAAAAATACCCTACAGATAAAAATTTTTCCTCAAACTTTTTTGATTCTTAAGCTCATATGGAAATGCAAGAGAAGAGCTTAATGAGTTTTTAGAGAACCTGCAAAAAACTTATGACCTCCCCTCCAATCTCTCAAATAAGGAAACCGAAATTTATTCTTGCACTAGAATTGCTCTAATACCATGTTAGAATTTGAAAAGATGAATAACCCAAAACACCTATTGTAAATGAATAGAAATAAAATTGTGAATGTAAATGATACAATATCAAAATAAAAACATAGAGTTATCCTCCAAGAGAGGAGAGGTGTCAAATACGACCAATGGGGAGAGACCACCACTATAGCCTAAAATAGGCAATTGTAAATTCCATGGAAGATGTCGATTTCACCCACAATACTAAACAAGCTTAATTAAAAGTGTAGGAAAAACCTAGTAATAGGAAAATAATAACCAACTAGGAAAAAAAAACCTACACTAACAGGAATGATTCACTTTGGCTATAAGTATAATTATAAGAATGATATGATATTTCAAAGTATGGTAGAGTCCATGTTCTTGGATTTGTAAAGGACAAAGAGATCGTACTTTTGGTTACAAGGATGAACTTCTTGAGTCCAAACACATCTAGCATCTCACTTCCATGCCTTAGGACCAGTTGGGAAACAAAATCTTTGATATGTAATATTTATCTGGGAGAGTGTAGATAGGCAACCAATATCCCAAATGGAAATGAGATTAAGAACTTTATTTGATTAATACAATTATGTTTTCTGCAATAGCTTGCTATGGGGATTGCCATCTCAACGAGAAATTGATCACCAAGTAAAAGTGGAACCAAATAGTTTAACAATGTATAGATCATGTTATAGACTCAGTCAATGAAAGAAAGCAAGGGGTGGATAAACAATTTTTTAGAGCTACTAGGAAATGGATACATACAACTATCTAAATCCACCATTATTGTAACCTGCTTTAGTAAATTGAAGGATGGTGCAAAGATATTGTGTATAGATAGCAGATTTCAAAG